>NW_015644168.1:827789-849658 GCF_001515625.1 Sinocyclocheilus rhinocerous
AAATACATGTAAATATTTTCAAAATATATACTGTATGTGTGTGTATTTATATATACATAATAAATATACACAGTACACACAGATACATTATGTAAATAAAAACTTTTATTTTGGATGCGATTAATCGCGATTAATTGTTTGACAGCACTAGTTTTTACAAACTTTTTGATGCCAAAGGCCACCAAAATATAAGTTTACTATCCTTTTAGAGAATGTGAATTTACAGGTGCATCTCAATCAGTTAGAATGTCGTGGAAAAGTTCATTTATTTCAGTAATTCAACTCAAATTGTGAAACTCATGTATTAAATAAATTCAATGCACACAGACTGAAGTAGTAATTGAGATGCACCTGTATAAGGACAGCATGTTTCTAAAATTATAGTAAGTAAGATAAGTTTGTAGACGTTTCACATTACTTTCTAATAAAACAGTATGTATTGTTTTCCACCCACTTGTACAATTAATGTGTAAACCTTTAAAATGAAAGCTAAATTAGTTTTTATTTCTTACTGGTAAAAGTACTGTCAATAGAATACAACAAAATAATTATGATCTAGACTCAATCCCGACCATAAAGACAGTAAATGTGTTAAAAACTACTATGCTAAAAATGCTAAACATATTTAATTTAGTGCTGTCAAACGATTAATCGCGATTAATCACATTCCAAAATAAAAGTTGTGCGTATTTATATAAACATAATAAATGTACATAGTACACACATATATTATGTAAATAAAAACTTTTATTTTGGATGCGATTAATCGCGATTAATCGTTTGACAGCACTAATTTAATTATATCATATGTTGATGTGGGTGGGTGATACGACCAAAATCTCATATCACAATATGAGTAATTTTATTTCACAATAATGATTTATATCACAATAGAGTTATTTTTGCTGGAAATATATATATATATTTTTTTTACTGACACCTATTTTGATATCACAGCAAAAATTAATACTAGCCATAAATAATCTAAGTAAAAAGTTCTCAAGCTTACTGAATGCGAGTAAACAAGTCTGTAACAAGCAACAGAACAAATGCATGCAATAGAACAAAGATTCAAATGAAATAAACTGTGCCCTCCAAGCCATTTGATTGAATTCTACTCTGCGTGCCAATGTTCATACTATCCATCCTACATAGTATATAAGATTAGAATGAGTGTGTCCCAGAGCATGGCATGTTGAAAAGAGTTCGTTCTCTTGAAAAGAGAATGTTCATAGTTCTTCTAATAGCTTTAAAGCTTGAAAGTATGTGTAATGTTTTTAAATAAATCTATTTCACCCTTTTGGACCACTTGTCAAGCACATTTATAAGATTTAAAATAAAGATATGACTCTTAACTGCATCATTCTTATCAAAATAGAAAAATAACCTATTTATCTAATAATCTATTTTCAGAAATTTTATCCCACTTAGCATTTCAAATATAGTGGATTTCATCAACATCACTCCAAAATAATTGAACATAAATGAAGTGTATCATTTTAATGTATATTTCACTAACTTTGTTGTTGACACAGTATTTTTTTATTATAGGTCCATGTCACTTTCCAGTTAATATTCTCAAAATGGTTACTCCAATAGTGTTTACTATGAAAAAAATAAAGGACAATGAATCAAAAGTCTAAAAACCTATTTTTGCATTATTGCTATCTTTTATACCAACACCACTGAGACTTTTTATTAGCATAGCACTCTTTTCTATTGTGAGACCAGCTTAACAAAGTGTGTTTTTTAACAATATGTATTTTTTAACAAATCAAAAAAAAAAAAAGGGAAAAGACCCATTTCTGCATACTGGCATTATGTGGTTGGTGTACAAGTTCTCAAATTGATGGAAGTCAAACAACATAATGTTTGCACCTGCAGGGTCCAGATAATTTAAAAATTATTTTTATACTACAAAAAAAAGTCTTAGATGTAAGATATTCCAGTATTATTAGCTCCATTATTGATTTTGCCAGCCCTTCACAGGTTGGCAAAAAAAAAAGGTAGTAGTATTGATAATTCACTGGTTTTATTTGAACATAATATATTTATTTTTCCAATTTTGAACAGTTGAAACCCATGAACCCAAAAAACCCATGAACATTGAGAGGAGGTGTAAAATATGAACTAGCAGAAGCTCAATAAATGGCTAATCTGATTTTTTCAGTTACAATTCAGTTGCCATATGTATGTGTATAGTATAGAATATATATATAGTAAAGAAACACATTTGAGCAAATAATTGAGTATGTAACATTCAAGTGTTAATCAATGTGGAATATCTCAGAAAGAAGAAGGGAAGGAAGCTGGCGATTATAGATTGATCAGAATGTCAGCGATAAAAGAGAAGCACAGCTGCCTCAGTTATCTCTTTGGAAGCACTCCATCCTATATTAGTACCATAGCCATCCCAATCAAAGCTCGTAAAGTCCCCACACTGTCTAGGGACGGCCTCAGGAAAGTGTCCACCTCCACCAATACAGAACTGCAACAATATGAGTACATTACAAACAACAAAACACACCTACAGACACTTTATTTCCATTGTAAATGTATTACCGTACTATAAATGCATTATGTGGTGATTAACAGCATGTCACAAATGCTGTCCATAGACATCGATTTAAATCCAGAATATTTTGTTAACTCACATGTTCAGTGTGACAGCCGGTTGGTTTGACACCTGAACAAAGAGCCATGGCTGCCCTTTCAGTATTAAAGACTCTGAATGCGATGAATCCAGGCGTAGATATTTCTGGGAAAAATGCAGAAAATATATAACATACAGTATGACATGGCTTTCATTCATTAAACTGATTGAATCTCAACAAAGATGCCTTGTAAAATGCACACCGTCACTGAATAAAGCACAGATGTAGCTACTTTCTTTAAAAAATGTGAAAAATACTGGCTCAAGAGAATTTGACATACGTCTTGAACTGGGACCATACAAATTTTTGTTGTAATCCACATTTCCGGTATCATACACTATTGGAATAGCAGGTCCATTATCAGTGATGCATGCCCCTAATCCAAACCTCACAGGGAATTTCTAGGAAAATGGAGATTTAAAAAAATTCAGTATTTTTGTAATTTCACAAAATTGTAATCTTTGACTATATTTTTGTGAGTATTTCAAACTCTAAACTAGTATCCAAGTTCATCTTACCTTGAATAAATAGAAAAGGTTTCCTCCGTAGAGGTTTAAGAAGTGATTTTCAGTGTGGTATCGCAAGATGGAGGTAGCGGACCACTGTTCCAAATCAATATTATTAGGAACATGCCACACAGACACATCTTGTGCCGCAATGTCATAGTATCCAGGGTTCTGTGACATAAAGGAAACAGACTGTCATTTCAAATTCTACATGAACATCTTTTCATTGTCTGTCTAGTGTCTCAGTGTCCTTTATGTTGCTCCTATTTAACTAGGGTTGTAAAACCATAAATGTAATAAAAATACCTTATAATCATCACTTGTAGAGGACTCTGCTGTTCCGAATGTGACTGTGTTCGCCCATGTCCCCTCACCATCAGGCCGGTTTGGGTCACTGCCCTGCTGATTAGACCAGCGATCACCAAGAGTACACTTTCCGTACATGTTGTTTTCATGAACACTGGCAACCAGCGTCCAGCCGCCGCCAGCAGTGGTCATATCACAGAACGTCTGGTAAAGGACTCCTCTTGATGAGTTCAGATAATATAGACCATCTGCATGAACAGAAGCATTCCTGAGTCGCTTAAACGCAGTTGTTACTTAAGTTCAAATATTAACATAAAATGAGCGTACCATCATAAACCTGATACTTTTCATGCAGTTCCTTGCAGCTTCGAGCAGCTTGTTTAATTCTGCCCTGAAATATTGCATCCTCAAGTTTGGCCTTGGTATCACTGGTTTTGACATATGGTACGTCTTCTTGATCCACTACAACGTGAGACATAAAGACTTAGTGGAATGTATTGTGATACAGAATGTAATTTTCAATGCTTTAAAATAAATACATTTCAATCCAAACAAATGTTTACATATATGACTTACAAATGATCACACTTGCAGCCTCACAGAGCCATAAATTCAGTGAGAGACTGAAAAGGATCCCTAAAAACATTGGTGTAAGAACCATAGTCTGCAAACACATTGAGAAAAGTTCTTCACAATTACACTCAAAGCTCAAATTAATGTTATTGGTTCCATGTTTCTGTGAAAGACTGCTTACTAAAAGCATACGTATATTTTAAAATGCAATTTTTATGGTGCAACAACTCTTACGTTTGTTTCTTGTCTTCTCTCCTCCAAGCTGGCAAGCACTGTTGAAGTTTTTGGCTTCTGGAGTCTGAAAATAAAGCTCAGACATATTCGCTCAGGATACTTATACCTACTTGGGAGCATAAGCGGGATGTGGAATGAGGAAGTATACTTGAGCCAAAGCCAAAAGTGTTTTTGGAAAAGGGTACTACATTGGGGTTTTTTTTGGGCAGCCTGTATTTTATTTTCCGCATTCCGCTTAGTCTCATTCGACCTTGGACAAATCTAGTCCATTCGGTCCACATTGCCCACATTGAATGTTTTGGTGGGGTCAAGGCCTTAAATTGAATTAAATAAATTCATAAATAAATAGGACAGAAACCAATAACAATATATATTATTGAATATACTGCAAATGCAGTTAACAATGTTAATATTGCATTTTGTCACACAGAAATGGACATTTGACAACAATGTACTGATTTTGAGCTAGGATGCTACAAATATGATATTTTGAAGAATGTTTGTAACAGAACCATTTTGGTTATCTTTGACTTCTATTGTATGGACAAAAACAGACATTTATCTTTTTTTTCTTTCATACAGGATTAGAAAAGCATGAGGGTGAATAAATTATGTACTCACACACCTGGCTTTTTGGAAAATATTCCATTCAAAATAGTTAGGGACCACTTTGTATATCTCAGACTGACAATTAAAGACCCAAAATTAAGTTGAATTTTGTCTGTCAAGTTTCTTTCAAAACTCAAATGTAATAAAGAGAATTGGAAAATCTTGCCTTTATCTATGATCAGACGTATAAACTCAGTAAAAGTGGTTTCTCTTCCTAGATTCTAGATGTTTGTCAAAATCCTCCAATTTTTCTTACTTCTGCCGTTTTTAAGGAACTGGATTCTATAATTTTGTCTTATGTTTGGAGCATCAGATATCTAAAATTCATCTACAAAAGCCCAGGTCTGTGGGTGGTCTGGGTCTGCCAGTATTTAAACACTATTACTGGGCTACCAATGTTAAGGCTTTAATGTACTGGGAGAAGAGAGCACCGGGAAATCTGACCCCTGATGTTCCCTTATGGGTGCAAATGGAGACAAGCCTGTCTGGGACCTCATTAGCTAGCATTAGCATTAGTGAATAAGTTTTGTGTTGAAAAATTCAATCATAATTTTAAATCAAGTATAAGAAAAGTCCTGTCCCTGCCAGAGACCTCTGTGTATACACTACAATCATTCTTTTAAACCCCTATGGTCTGACAGAACCTATTTTGTTTGAAAGGAGAAGGGTTTAAGTTCTATTAAGGACCTTTATGTTGAGGGAAGGTTTGCATCATTTAATCAGAGAGAAGTTTGATCTGCCCCATTCACACTTCTTTCGTTATTTACAAATTAGGAATTGTGAAGTCCAAAATTTGTAATTTGAATTCCTCCCTGGGACTGCAGTACCATCCTGCTCAGTCAACAGCAGACATCAGTTGATACAATTCAAGGTCATTCATCGCTTACATTATACTAAAATCAAACTCCATGAAATTTGCTCTTCTGTTTCACCATTGTGTGATTACCTTCGGGCATTCCAGATGATTGACTGTTTACTGAACCTGTAATTATTATAATTTATGTCAAGGATTTTATATATATACATGCTTTTTTTTTTCGTGGGTGCATGTGCAGTCTGAGACAATGTTGTTTGTTTGTTCTGTGCTTTACTTTGAAAAATCCTTAAAACATATATATGTATATATATATATATATACATACTTCCTCATTATACGTTCCGCTTATTCTCAGATAAAGTTCCCTCTAATAACTAACTACTCCCTCTTGTAACTTTTAACTTTAATGTGTTATTTATATTTCATTTGAAATGATGCACATTTTAGGTTACTCAAGAAAACATTTAGAGTGCTGCTACTTACCTAGGAATTCTATTAAAAAATAATTTAAGTCAGTTCAGTCGGAATGAACCCCGAACATCCTAAGCTCGAACCTTTTATACTATTACAGCTTACTAGCCTTAACGTAAATGAAGTTGCTCCTGTTGTAACAGCTGTGGTCTGTATGTTAATGAAATTCTGACACCCCATTGTCTGAGATGGTTCTCAGTGTCCCACACTCATTCTAATTCTACAGTTGGTCACCATTTGCTCAGGATGTGATCATCCCAAATGGAGCAGAAACAACATAACTGTTAACTTTCTTCTCCTCTATAATAATTAAGCCATTTTGGGAAATGAGCATGATCAAACATCTCTTGTGGAGTGGAATCTGGGTCGGGGCAGACTACAGTTTCTTACAACCTGTGTGTAACTGTGTCTTGGAGTTTTGTGGCGGTTCCGTGCCCATCATCCACTATTTCCACTACTTAATCAAGCCACTCTTCTTTAAAACATATGATGACGTTTTATTTCACATCATTGCATTTGCGTTGGCTCTTATGTTGAGCTATTTCGTCCACAACCATTAAAGTGTTTGATTTCTACAGCACATCATTCTCCTTTCAATGAAACCTGTAAACTGCATTCACCAGTTCTAACTCTATAGAGACACCAAGTCTAAAGCGGTTTGCCCGAGCATTGCATTTCACATTCACTAGTGCTGCGTCCCAATTTGCCTACTTATACTACGCCCTTAAAGTATGTACTATTTTGGTGAAGAAAAAGTACATTTTTGAGTGTGTTGTAAAAGAGTAGGCAAGCTTTGGAACATTATTACGTCATACTGTACAGTTGTGTCTTTAAAGGGATAGTACACCCAAAAATGAATCTGCCATGTTTGTAGTTTTTAACACTTTTTATTCGTGTTTGTAGTCATGAACCAAATCCTGGCCCAAAGCACAATGGATTGTGGGCAATGTTAGCCATTAGAGTGTGCACGGATCCACACTTCAAAAATCTATCTGAAACGGTAGACCATCCGTGGACTTTTGGCATACTCTTTTCAACATGCTATGCTTTAGGACACACTTATTCACATACTATTTAGGATGGATAGTATGAACATTGGGACACGGGGTAGAATTCGATCAAATGGCTTTCCCAACTCATTTTTGTGTCTGTCCTGTGTGTGACATATTATTTATTCTACACGGTCCCAACATAAGAAGTGAGCAGCTGCACACGCGCGCGTAGCTTAGAGGGAACATTGCAGTCTTCACTGTATGAATTAAATACACAATTATTCTTATTAAAGCTACAAAAAGGTTATTCAGTCAAGAATAGTGAGCTGTTTGATTCACATTAATGGCACAGATAGCAGCAGGTATGTTATTCTGCTGTCACTTTAAGACCTAATGCACAGGTGCAATATACTGACATTAGGGGTGTAACGGTTCACAAAATCCACGGTTCGGTTCGATACGACACAGGGGTGTCACGGTTCCGTATTTTTTCAATACAGCAAAAACAAAGAAATGCCAGACAAATTTCCTTGATTTTTACTTCTTTTTTTTTTTTATTAAAACAAGTATCATATGATCTTATTTATGACTTGTGCCGTTTTTCCAAGATGATTTTGGAAGCTTTTTTAACATTTGTTTCTTATTTATTTGGTTCCACCGTGTTTGCTGATTTTCAGTGTTTTATATTTAAACTTTGTGTAAGTTATTTGTTATTTTATATTAGGCCTATAGCATGGTGTATTTGTATTCGTTTTGTTAATAAATTAAACATTCTATGTTTAATGTAAGTGAGTTTGTCGTACTGTTTTGTTGTTGTCAATTCAATCAATTGACGCCGAAATGCCGCTAGTTCGAAAGTGAAAGTAAAATGCGCACAAGTATTTACAAGCTATTTAAAAGCGAATAAAAGTGAGGAAAAGAGGGAAAACTCTAACGAACTACCTCACCGTCACAACCTGGAGTACATTATATTTCACACACTTTAAGCTCTTTTTTTCCCAAATGTAATAGGATTACTACAACGAATCGTTCGGTTTGTAATGCGTACCGAACCGAAAGCCTCGTACCGAACGGTTCAATACAAATACGTGTATCGTTACACCCCTAACTGACATATATCTGATTTTCTCTCAACTGGTTATGTTCACTCAAGACATTTTGACAATTTGACATATTTTGTGTGTATTTGGCAATTTAGATGCAGAGCCACAGACATGACATACAGGGGAAAACATAAAAGATACCATAGCCATGGATTAAGAATTTGTTCCCATGACTTATTAATTCATTCCCTCGCAAGACAACGTGACTGATTGTGTTAAGGTTATCAAAAAAGAAGATTAATAGCAAGCAAATCGTGGAGAATAAACAAAGCACTACCTATCAACCAAAAGGTTAATTTGCAGTGTTTTACACATCCATATCTGCAAACATTTGCTAAACATGTTTTATAATCATGTATGCCATAAATCAGCACCAAAACTCTATTTGCTGTGCTTCTGCTATGCTGTAACCTGTCTATATGGCCAGCAAAATAGATTTGCACTGCTAATGTTTGTGTCTGAAACCTTCCCTTGTGAAAAAGATTTATATATAATATAATTTATATAATTACAAAAAGAGTACATATTATGGAAATAATATACTTTAATATATTTATAATGTAATATATTTATAAGTAATATATATACTTTATGTAAGTTTGAACTATCTAAGAATATATGTAAGTGTGAACTGAATGTGAGGTTTTTAGACACTTAATTACATGTTATTAACAAATGAAAAATGTATTATAGTTTAAATTTATATTAAATGCAATTGAACTTAAGAGTACTATTCTTGACCCATTTAAGTAGGGCTTAAGTACATCTTTATATGTAATTTCATAATTACTTCAATTGTTTTTGAAATATGGTTCAATTGTACTGCTGAATGTACTGACACGCATTTATGGTAAACATAAATTATACTTTAATGTCATTTGTACTGAAACTTGTATGTCATGTATTTAAATATATTTGTAAATACACATTTACAATGATGTAGTTGCACACAGGACATTTAAATTATATACTTGTATTATGTAAATGTATTATCACCAGGGTTGGGCAAAGATACATCAAAATGTATTTTAAAATAAAATACCAAATACCTTAATTTTAAGTGTATCAAAATAAACTACAAAATACAGCAGCTACACCAAGTATCAAAATAAACTACTGTATTTTTGTATTTTAAAAATACTAAAAAATACTTTTACAAGGGAGCATGAAATTTCTTCACAAACCTTCCATCAATTGGCCTATTTGATCTATCCCTTCACCAACACACTGATGTTTGTGAACAAGTGAACAGTGTTTGATAGCAACAGCTTTTCTCTGCCCGAGTCATGCAATAAATCAGACATATGCAACCAGTTAACAGATCAAATATTCACATATCACTGTGATCTCCCAGATGAAACGTATTTTAAATACATGTATCTGAAATACTGCCCATCCCTGATTATCACTACAGTAAAAATTATAATGAAGTACATGTGCTTGAGTATGTTTGTAAACACATCAAAATAAATGTACTTTAAACACAACAAAAGATTTGGTAACACTTTATTTTAAGGTGTCCTTGTTACATGTACGTACTATTATAATAACAATAAATTATGCATAATGCAAGTAACATTAAGCCAAACCCTAATCCTTACCCCTAACCATATAGTAAGTACATGTAGTTAATTAATATTACTCAGTACCTAAAGGCATAATTACACTGTAACAAGGACATCGTAAAATATTGTGTAACCAAAGATTTTTAAACATAATGATTTTAAAAAATTAAACTTTAATTTGACATTATTACATAGTGCACTTTTTAAAAGTGTACTTAAGTGTGTTAAGAAACATAGTCATGAAAGTGTACACTCTTTAAGTACACCTAAGCCTTGTTCAGACTGTCAGTCCAAATCCGATTTTTGTGCATATATGCGATTGGAATCCAATCATATTTCACAAGTGTGAATGGCAAAAAAAAAAAAACTATTCAAATCGCATTTCTGAAAATCTGTTTCAGTCAGTCTGTCCGGATTTTGCGTAACTTCTTTGCCTATGTCAGTTAGTCATGTCACGTAAAATGCAAACACGTCAGACATTGTTTGTAGAAAACACACTGCATGTCTTTGTAGAAACAAGGTTGTGTTGTTGTGAAGTGCAAGTGGAAAATGGCAATATAGAGCTGATCTTTGTACCTCTTTGAGTTTTGAGACCAGCGGAGGCGGCAGCACAGAAGACGTTATATAATCCAGCATGATGGCAACATGTTGTCATGTTGTAAGACAACATCTGTATTGCTGTTAGTGTAGGCATACCAATGCAACGTCGTTGAGTAAAACAAAAGAGCGCCACGGAACACACAAATCCAATCTGAACAGTTGCGATACACAGTAAAACATTTAAATCAGATTCCAGTTGGATACACAAATAATCGGATTTGGGCTGACAGTCTGAACAAGGCTTTAGGTGGCCTTTATTTCATTAATATCATAATATATTGTCTGGATGTACTACAAGTGCCATTCAATATAATTAAGCACACTTCTTTTTCACAAGGGTTAGTCTTATTAATGTATATTAATGTGTATTTCTCTCCCTGTGTGATCATAAGGAGGAACTTCGGTTTGGACTTTGATGATGTCTCCACTAGCCAAAGGACTGTTTCATCGCGCGATTGACATGAGCGGCTCGTATGTGTATAATGCTTCCCTGGCGTCAGCAGAAAAGGACAACTTTGAATTCCTGAGGAGAACTGGCTGCAAAAACGCCATCTGCCTGAGAGGACTACACATCGCTCAAGTCCTTCAGGTGAGAAATTTATGGCCGAGCTTGTAACCTTCCACAGCAAGGCAGCAGCAGAGTCACGGCTGACTAACAACAGCCTCAACCTATTGGCCCCTTCGTCCGTAAACTCTCTTTGATAAATCATCAAACCTCGACCGGCTGCCAGATCTCGCCAAACGCTCAATGAATTCCCAATGAAAATCTGCCGATGAGGTTTAATTTCTCTAAATGTTAGTAATACATCAGAAATGGGTCTGTGGTTGAATTAATGTCAGTGATTTGTATCTGACTCAGGCAATCCCGTGGCAGCAGTACCCAGCATGGGCAGCTGATGAATTAACCGATCCTCCAGTCAAAGGTGTTTTTCTTGGCCCAGTTGCAGTAATTGACAACTATGTTCTCAAAGCTCCTCCGTTTGAGACCTGGGAGAAGGGTGGAGACGGAACCTATAACGATGTCCCATTTGTGGTTGGGACAACTGAACAGGAGACTGATTTTAGGTAACCTGCTTTGTTCGTTTTTTAGCTATCGGTTGTAAAATAAAATAAAAACGGTCAGGATTGTGCGCCATTCAGAATTGATTTGAGAATGTCTTTAAAGTTCATGAATTTGAATTGAATTAGCAAGCAGGATGCAGAGTTATAATTTGGATTTGAATTCAATGAATGAAATTCAAAGAAATATACTTTTTAAAAATATTGTAATATAAAACATATGGATTATTTGTAGAAACATATGATATTTATAATCATTATTTGAAATGCCACCTATATAAATGTGTATTTAATAAAAACATATTTAAAGTGCCCCTATTATGGGTAATGAAAGGTTCATATTTTGGTTTTGGGAGTCACCAACAACAGGTTGACATGCATGCAAGGTCAAAAAACACATTCATTGTCTTATAATATGCATTTATTTTTACCTTACTTGCTCAACGACTCCCAAACGATTCGCTCAACGATTCATTTTTCCAAACCCCTCCTTTGCATGATGCTAATCTGCGGTGATTGGTCGATTGGTCTCAGTTTCATTTCATCATGTCTGTAATGCCTGATAAAGCAGCGTTTGTGAGAGCAGTGCTGCTTTGTGTACAGCGTTACCGGGGAAACCGCTATTTTTACCGCTCCAAAAGCGGCACCTAGTGGCAAAGAATGAATTTGCATTTTCATTCAGACCAACAAGAAACAACCAACAAGTGGGCGGGCAATATGCTAATGTTTCATGTTGACGTCAACATGAACGGCTTGGGATTCATTTTAAAAACGACTCGTTTCAATGATTCTGAGTCGACTCTTTCTTTTGATAGACAATAACTTTATACACGGTGCACTTTTAGATTTAAAACTTTGCAGGATGTTACACACTGCATGAAAGGTAATTTTCAAAAATTCATAATAGGGGCACTTTAATTAATTAATTATTATTTTTTCGATTAATATATAGAACTCAAAATGTTGTAATTTACAATGTATATATATATATATATATACCGTATTGTCCCGAATATAAGACAATGTTTTTTTCTTGGAAATACATCTGAAAAAACGCGGTCGTCTATTCATAATATTTAATTAATTAATTTATGATGATTATTATTATTAAGTTAATATATAGAACCTATAATGTTCTTATTTATTTATTTAATAAGTATTATTGTACATATAGTATATAATATATAGTAAATATTTTTATGATCATAATATTTAATTAATTAATCAATTAATTATTATTATTTTAAATTAATATATAGAACCTATAATGTTCTTATTTATTTATTTAATTAATATTTAAGTATTTTTATATACATAGTAAGTATAATTTAAATCATATAATAATTATGATTTCATTAATACATTAAGACATTAAGTATAATTAATCATTACATATAGTGTTGTCATTTTTAATGGTTTGACACAAAAATTTGTATTGGACTAATGAAATTCCTCTAAAGCTATTCAGTTAATTCCTCTTCCTGTCATTCCTATTCAAATTAATTTAAGGAAGCCAATTCATTATGCTGTGATTTTGCCCAACCCTGGAAATTACATGAACATGACAGTATGTCTTTTTACTTTAGTCCTCCATATGAAAACATCTCAACATGGACTTGGGGAGACTATCGTTGGATTGTGACAAGTAAGTCAAATCATAACAGACATTTCAAAAAATGAATAAATGAGTATCTATATAAGTGGACATGTTTTTCCTCACCACATCTCTGTTGATCATTCACTCAGAGAAACTGACCCCTTTCGGAGAGGCCCTGACCAATCAGGCGCTGAGGCTGTACAATAGCTCAGCCCCGTGCCCAACCTCTGACCGGTGCCCAGAGCGGCTCTTCACCACCATGGTCTCTGACATGAGGGCCACCTGCCCCAGGAACGACCTGGCTAAGAGAGCTGCAGGTTCAAATGAATTTTTCATTGCACAATTCACAATAAAAGCAATTGAGCTTTATCAGCACTCTGAATATTTTATCATTTGTGAGCTCCAATAAATATTTCATGGTAAGTGGCTGTATAATAAGCAGGATAATGAACAGTGAGCTGGTCATTATCTCAAAATAAACCCATTCAGGATGATACACGACCACTCTGCTATTGACTGTCCATTATGCTTACATTTGTGATCCATAGTCAGTTGTTTAAAACTAAAATCTTTGCATTGATGTCTCATGTATTCCAGGAGCCTTAAAGAGCCCAGTGTACCGTTATCTGGTAACTTACACTCCATCAAAACAGGCAAACGCCTCCAGCTGGCTTCCCTTCCCCGGTCGCTTTGCCTTTCATCTTCTAGACAGCCTGGCCTTCTTCAGGGGTCTTGAAATGGTGCTGGGGACCCTGTCACCGGCTGATATCAGCTTCCAGGAAATGATCACCAAGTATTTTGTACATTTTGCCAAAGAAGGTAATGTGAGATTTCCCATACTACTAATATAACACTTGAAATCTATAGTAAATGCTTGACCCTATTTCTTGAGATTTAATGTTGAGGACATTCGCTACCGTTCAAAGGTTTGGGGTCAGTGAGATTTTTATGTAGTTGCTGAAATAAAACAAATCTTTTATTCAAAAAGCATGCATTATATTGATCAAAAGTATAATATTACAAAATAATATATGAAGCAGCACTACTGTTTTCAAAATTAATAATAAGAAATGTTTCTTGGGCAGAAAATCAGCATATTAGAATGATTTCTGAAGGATCATGTGACACTGAAGACTGGAGTAATGATGCTGAAAATTCAGCTTTGCATCACAGGAATAAGTTACATTTTACAAAATATTACAATAGAAGACAGCTATCTTAAATTGTAATAATATTTCACAGTATCAATGTCTTTATACTGTATTTTCATCAAATAAATGCAACTCTTGTGGGCATAAGAGACATTTTTTAATTTACTAACCCCAAACTGAAGTGATAGTGCATCTATTATGCAACATTGTTTTCATCAATGAAAATAAATTGAACAAGAGTGCAATAGCATGGTTCTGGGATTAAAATATCCTATATTTTTTCTCTTTTTTTTCAACATTTTTCATTGATATAATAGAAACATTTTAAGAAAACCGTCCCATGAGCTCTGAAGTTTTTAATGAAACACTTCTGTTAAGCCACAATCTGTGAAAAATCCAATATGCTTATTATACTTTTATTATAATGACTAAATAGTTAAATGTTTTATAACATACTGTTGTTTCTGATTCATTTGTCATTCGCAATGCATCATGGGACGACTAGCAACACACCACGATGCCACTGCCAAGACAAGACAAGGAATGTTGGATCAGATCCCAACAGAAGATTTTGTCTGATATCCAAAACTCGTCAACAGCTGGTTTTCTCAGTTAAAGGGATAGTTCACCCCAAAATGAAAATTACCGCACATTTACTCACCCTCTAGCCATCCTAGGTGTATATGACTTTCTTCTTTCAAACAAATCTAATCGGAGTTATATTAAAAAATGTCCTGGCTCTTCCAAGCTTTATAATTGCAGTGAATGGTTGAGATTTTGAAGTCCAAAAAAGTGCATCCATCCATCATTAAAAGTGCTTCACACGGCTAAAGGAGGTTAATACTTCTTGTAGTGCTGGGCGATAAAACAATAACAATAATTATCGAAATACAGTTTTCTTCAATAAAACGTTAACAAGACTTTGATAAATATTCAATATAAGTTTTATGCACCAAAAGCGGAAGGAAACAGCACTACTCATCTGAACTGCGCCACATGGAGCATTTATCCAAAGTTTAAACAGCAGCGCAGCGTGAGCTCACTAGAGCAGATGCGTTTACTCACTGATAACTCTCGGTTACATGACCGCTAAACAGTGCTGTGAGATCCAGTGAGAAGCACTTGAATTCAGTGGATCAGTGATTTAAACTAGTTTAAATCCAGATGAAACAGCATTGACAAACAGGAGAAACACTGTTCAACTGCGCAATCCTAAGCTGGTTGAAACTGTATGTGATCAGTGTGATCAAATCTTGCCTCTAACGTTCCAAAACTCTTCGTAACCTCACAGGTAGGATGCCAGATGAGTGGCCGGAGTTCCCCTCAAGCATCGCCCTGCTGGACAAGAACATTTCTTTCGTAACAAGCTACTCTCGCGAGAGGTGTGACCTGTGGGAGGAGAACGGCTTCTACTCGTACGTCTGGATCAACTGAGCCGCCATCATCATCATCATCACTGGTTGTATTGATCCATCCACTGCACTTTCATCCGACTGTGTGACTTATACAGCACTGACACATTTTATAAGACTTCGCAGAGCATTGGGGTGTATTTTGCGTAGTTGTTTGCATCTACAGGAAAATAGGTGTGTTTCCATAGGAAAGGAAACTCACAGAGATCTCTTCAAGGTCTCAATCGTTTCTTCTAGATAGCAATGAGATTAAATCGAGCTCAAATGAAGACTCTGATCTTTCTAATGGAGAAAATCTATCAAGTTAGACACCACAATAACTATTTTTTCCAAGACCAAATTGTTTGATCTATCTATCTATCTATCTATCTATCTATCTATCTGTCTGTCTGTCTGTCTGTCTATCTATCTATCTGTCGATCTATCTATCTATCGATCTATCTGTTGATCTGTCTATCTGTCGATCTATCTATCTATCTGTCATTCTTTCCATCTCTCATTCTTTCATTTTATCTGTCAGTCTTCGATCATTCTTTTGTTCTATCATATCAGCTGAGCTGTGAACGAGCAACTTCTGCGTTTATGTAATTTAACTTTTACAAGGGAATTGAATTTACTCAGTGAGTCTGAATGTGCATTTGAATGAGTGAATTCAGAGGCTGTTATAAGCCATAAATCCCCATTATTCGGGTTTTTTCTTGTTTGTTTGTTACAGTAATCGGCTCCATTCATATATTTACCGAATACAGCCAGTCTGCTGTTTCTAAACCTGTTATTCTTTGATTGTGTGACTAAGCAAATCCAAAGCTTTGACATGGATGAGAACCCTGGGACACAATGAGGGCCTACAAAGGGATAATGCGGCTCTCTGATCGCCCTCTGAATTTAACTGCGGTGCAAATAAGACTGAAGGAGGACTTACGCTTACATTGATCTTTTGTTTGTATGTAGATGCCGTAGATCCTCGCTATCGATGCAATAACAGAAGCTGACATTTATGAGTGTTTTTGTACCTGTGATCAAAGCGTCTTTTAGCACTCCTGAGCAGACTTTAGAATCAAGGTCTTCAGAATCAGGAACATCGTAAAGCCTGGAGCGCTATATATGTTATACAGTGGGTACGGAAAGTATTCAGACCCCCTTAAATTTTTCACTCTTTGTTATATTGCAGCCATTTGCTAAAATCATTTAAGTTCATTTTTTTTCCTCATTAATGTACACACAGCACCCCATATTGACAGAAAAACACAGAATTGTTGACATTTTTGCAAATTTATTAAAAAAGAAAAACTGAAAAATGCTCAGTATTTAGTAAAAAAAAATTAACTTAAATGATTTTAGCAAATGGCTGCAATATAACAAAGAGTGAAAAATTTAAGGGGGTCTGAATACTTTCCGTACCCACTGTATATATATATATATAAAATATGCAATCTGGTCAAATTTGGTCGTATTTATATGGTCAAAAAAGGAAGACAAAAAAAAAAATCGCCATAGACATAAACTTAGAGAAGTAGTTCCGGTTGGAATGTTCTTCCGAGGGATGTGTGCAGTTCTGTTTATTAACCGCTAGAGCGCCAAAAGTTACATAGTGCTGCTTTAAAAAAAATAATTACAAATTTCACAGTAACAAAAAAAAAAGCAGACAACAGAAGTTATGTAGTAGATCGCGTACAACAGGTTTTTCATTTATGTTTTGATCATGTTGATAATTTAGAGGCAAATGTAACAGTAAGCTTTACAGGGTTAACGTCAGCCAGGCCAATACTCTACTGACTTTATTTTTTATTAGGGTTAAAGGGTCAACACTTACTTTGTGTGCATGAATTATTCCATTACCACTCTTGTTTGTTTTGCACTTTATCTGTAATCCTTCTGTCATAAAATGATTGTTGCGTTTCTAGAATCAGTCTTAAAACAGCTGGTGTGGGAATTTCAATCTTTATTCACACAAATCTCAATAGATTCTTCTCAACAGGCTACAATAAATAGCTTTTATTCCAGACGGTAGTTGGATTGTTGTTCTTTATTTTCAAATTTAGCATTGGGATACAAACGGACAGGCAGACAAATACCATTCGCTAGCTCCCCGTCTGGCATTAACCCGAAAGAAAGGCTGTAATGCATGTACTAGGAAACAGTATTGCACATGCAGATTACCAGAAAACAGACGATAGCGGGTGAACTTTAAATAAATAAAAAAAATCATAAGCCATTTTATCATCTAAACTGAGGGCGTCTTGTTAAATTGCCGTTGATTAAATCACATCGCTGTAAACCTCCTCAGCCCGCTTGGCTTCTTGAGCATTTTCTTTGTAAATACGAGGGAATGCTGGAAATCGGATACAGCACCAGTGTCTTCGGCTTATGCTGGCATGCAAAAACAAACAGGGTTCAGTTTAAAATCATTGGTCCTGACAACTCAAACTCCATGGATCACTTACACATCCGCATTCACAAAAAGCCTCAAGAACTCGTCCTTGACATGCCAGGACATATTGCACAATATTACTGTTATTTTATCACTTAGTCACTCAAACTTTGTCATAATGTAAAATCATGATTATGCATCAAAATCTAATAGATTGCATTTAGGAAATGGGCTCCAAATATTCCAATGTATAAATATACCATATGGGCTCCCTTTCCTTGTTCACCGAATGAACCGAGGTCTTCGGATACCGTTAAAATACAAAAAGAAAGCCATAAGAACATATTAGCGCTCTAAGTTTAGTTATACATTTAATTCCAGACAGAATACTTTTCAAATCCATACCTATTTGAAATCAAAGACCAGAACATGGCAAAGAAAAGAGGACTGTTAGTTCGAACAAAAAGCACTGCGATTCTGAAAACAAACTTTACACTCTTCCCAGTGCTTCTGCTGTTATCTGAAAATAAAACGAGAGTCCTCAAAAAGAAATTAAAATACTGTCAGCAAGAGTGTCTACAGTGGTCTGGGGAGAGATTGGGAGCTCCCGGGTCTTGGTCTTTCTCAGATGTGTGTTCATGTGGGAAAGACAGACCAGAGCCAATCAGCAGTGAGGTGCGTTCTGTAATGCAACTTCCGTTTCATTCAAATGCAGTCCTTTCAGTAAGATCCATAGCGATCCTGAACACACACATGATCAGATGGCGTTAATACAGCTGCTGTGGATGTATTAAATATATATAGTCAAGACTGAAATGAGTGCGTTCACCTGAATGGTGTTCATAACTCCGTTAGCCAGCACTGCCATCTTCCCTGCAACAGTCTTCACACCTTGCTTGAACTGGGCGATGTCAGGACCAGAGGGAAGCACGCTGTCAAATCCTGATGAGCCTACAGCGATGTACATGAACGAAACAGAGCGCCACACTCGTGTTATATAATACGCCAACAAATATAGGACTTTTTTCCATTTTATAATCTAATTAGCATGAAGTAAACGGTATAGCTGAGGACAGAAGTGTTTACCAGAGGAACGGACACTGCCATCACCAAACAGGTCAGCAGAGCTGATGGAGGTGCTTCCAGACATGCTTTCTAGACGAGTCTTTGCTTCATACTAGTGGGGAAAAATAATATATTTATATAAACAATACAAATGTATATTTACTTAAAAAATAAATAAAATGTAAAAAAAAAAAAATAATATAGTGTGTGTGTGTGTGTATGTATATATACTGTATATATATATTAGTAAATGTGGAACCTTTGTGGAACCTTTTTGTAGAAGCCATGAAACTCCAAGTTAGATCAATTTTATTTATCAAGGACAAATTAAATTCTAAATTCATAATTCTGAAATTCTAAAAATGAATTCTGTATTTTTGAACCTTCTATTAATTTTGAATCATAGACTTTTAAAAAGATGGACGACGCGTCTCCACTTCCATCCACTATAGAAAAGTGAAGCCAAAACAATGGAATAATCTCAGTATGGCCGCTGTCATCTTGCGAAATGACGTCATTTGTTGCCCGAGTCTGCGCAGTAGAGATTCGTTTGGAGCCAGAGTCTGCGCAGTAGTATCATAAGGTAAGTCCCGCCCAAACTCCCGCAGACCCAATCGCAAGCTCACAATCATGACACCACACCCCATTTTTATAGCATCAAATAACTAATTAAAAGCAAACTTATTAGAAAAAGCATGCTAAGAACTACCTAAAATGACAGAAAACGTCTTTGGAAGAAATTTATTTGAAGTATAATTTGATTATTTAGTTTGTCTCATGTCCCATTAGATTACATGGCGAGGGCGGGGTTTATGACTAATACTGCATCCAGTCACCTGGGGGGGGGGCGATCGAAACGTTCTAGCTTCACTTTTCAAGACTTGTTTTGATTCCTAAAAAAAGTTTCCACAAGAATACCAAGCACCTAAAACTTGCTGTATATTATATAAACATACAAAATTGTGATATAAAAGATGTATATGTATTATGTATATTAGAAATAATTGTAAAACAATGAAAATATAAAAACACAATATATAAATATAATATATAAAACATTTATTAAAATGTATATTGTAATATCAATAAAATAAATTTACATATCTAATATATGAACAAAATAATTTACAATATTACAGAATTACAGATGAAATATGTAAAAATAATTAATAATATAATATTTATATATAGAAATAAAATGAAAAAAAAAAAGGATGTGAAAAATGTGTCAAAACTGCCAGTCCGAGTCACAGAACTCGAGCTCTGGTGGGCTCACTGTACCTCTGGGTTGCTCTCACGGCCGAAGAACATGTCCGATGAGATTGCTTTAGCATTGGCAAACTTCTGTTGTGCTTCGCTGGACTCTGTGACGGGCACAGACACCTCAGGCTTCCTTCGGCTGGGCAACCTGAGACACATTGTGTCACGGGGTCATAAAAACGGCCACAAATCAAATCACTGTCTACTGCATCAGGACATTATTCAACAAACCTTTCTCCAATTGGCTGGATGCTTGAGATGGTGACTTCACTCTCTTTAGGCTCCTCCTTCTCCAGAGCCCAGGAAGAGAACGAGGATCCTCCATCATTGTCCCACCGCGAGCCAAAGCTGTCTCCTGAAGTGAAAGGGTTGTCCTTGTACCTGAGATCACAATGATTGATACAAATCACACACATGCAAACACACACATTCACAAATGCTGTCTGAAACAGACATACTTGGGCGGTCCGGAGGCGAAGCCGGGCTCATCAAACATGTCCAGCTTAGAGCGAGAAGAGGATTTGACTCCGACCGGGGTCTCCTGCTCGATCACCTGCATCTCAGCCATCACGGAATGAGACACGGCACTGCGGACGATCAAAGTCACATCATATCAGCCTCATTAAGCTGAATGTACAATAACATTAACAAACAGACACATCGCTCAGCATCCTGGGCTATTAATCTGCTGCAGACAGTGATGTCATGCTTGAGGGGAGTGATGTAATTAACGTGACAGTGGTTTAATCGAGGTTACCGCCGTGTCTTTACCTCCTGTTGCCGAATCCCATGCCCAGCCTCTCTGCCTGTTCCTTCTTCTTGCCTTCAAGGTTCTTCAGTTTCTTCTCCTCTATCTTCCTGTCAATCTCCAGCTCTTTGTAGGCCAATCGCATCGAGGCCACTCTGTGAGAAAAAAGGGAACGCAATCAGGGAAAAACAAAAACTAAGCTATAGCTCTGATTGCACTGTTAGAGGAGCCATCATCTTACTCAAACATACGCTTGACCATTCAATAGGTTCTAATCAAAATCTTTTAAGAAAAAGCATTTCAGTTTTCCAGCATCTGCAAATGTCCAAGAGATTCTGAATGTGTGGCATCTGGAGACTCACATGGACTCTTCGGCTTGTTTCTTGGTCTCAGCGACCTGTTCCTCTCTCATTTTCTCTGCCACCTGGGCTTGTTTTTCCACCTCAGTGAAGCTCTTGCTGCTCACCTTCTGGGCACCAAGACCCTTTTTAGCGCCAAGCTAAAATGAAAAAAAAAGAAAAAAAAAAAAAAAGTGTCAAGGCATTTGTTTATGAACAAAGTAGCACCTGCAAATGAGTTTTGAGGTTGAACTATAGAAGCAGTATATGCTTTTATAGATGGTTTATATTATTTCATGTATATTTATACATAAAAATACCTAATGAAACTCATGAAAATACTAAACATATGCTAAAAATATTTTATATACATACATATATACATTTATATACATACGTGTGTGTGTGTATGTGTATATATATATATATATATATATA
>NW_015644168.1:849891-860995 GCF_001515625.1 Sinocyclocheilus rhinocerous
ATATATATATATATATATATATATACACACACACGCACAGTAAAAATACAATTTAAAATGTAAAAATTACAGTACATATAATTACAGTACCATTTTTATTACAATTCGTTTTATTTAAATATTACAGTACCATAATGTTAAAAAAGTCTCATTCTCATGAATGAGAACTGGAGAATTATACTTAGTTGTTATGAAAGTATGATAAATCTAAGTAAAATATAATTAGATTTTCAGATGAATTATGACCCAGACATGCTTTTCACAGGTTTTGTGAAATTCACTGGAACTATTAAGTGAAGAAACATACCTATCAACAAAATGAAAAACAATCACCAACAAAGTCTATTAGCACACATTCGTAGCATTTGTCTAACTACTATTATAAGATTTCAAAATGCAGACGTGTGTGAGTAAGGCAGAATCTGAATGATTATCGATTTCTTCTTTAGTTTTAGGCAGAACCACTGTTCTAGCTTCTGTATCGCGCTGCAAGGCTGACACCTACTGACAAAAACTGAACACTGCAAGAACAGGAAGCACAATTCCCTAAAAGGGTTAGTTCACCCAAAAATGAAAATTCTGTCATTAATTACTCACCCTTATGTCGTTCCAAACCCGTAAGACAAATTAAGATATTTTTTTATGCATTCTGACGGCTCTCTGACCCTCCCATAGACAGCAAGGGTACTACCACGATCAACGTCCAGAAACGTAGCAAGGAGATTACGCAAACAGCGTATGCTGTTCTGTGTCAGCTGAACCACACAGAACAACATACGCTGTTTGCGTTCAGTGGATACTCTCCAAAATGGCGCTAGGGTGACACGGAGCCGACGAATTGTTGAATAAAGTCTTTTTTTTTTTTTTTTTTTTCACCCAAAAAAATTTTCGTAGCTTCGTAATATTACGGTTGAACCCCTGATGTCACATGGATTATTTTACCGATCTCCTTGCTACGTTTCTGGACCTTGATCGTGTTACTTACATTGCTGTCTATGGGAGGGTCAGAGAGCTCTCAGAATGAGCTGTCAGAATGCATCAAATATCTTAATTTGTGTTCCGAAGATGAACGAAGGTCTTACGGGTTTGGAACGACATGAGGGTGAGTAATTAATGACAGAATTTTCATTTTTGGGTGAACTAACCCTTTAAGGGGAAGTGACTGAGAGCACTGATTGTTCACATACCCCTTTCTTCGCAGCGGCTGGCTTCTTCTTTCCAATAATGGAGGGTTTCACTTCTGAAAACAGACAGCATAGTCAGAGAAAAGTAACCATGTCTTCCTAGATTATTCCAGACAAGGATCATTAGTGCATGGCGATAGAGGCCACAGCCTACAGTGCCCTGAGAAATATCATGCCGGCAAAGCCTGAGGAGAGGGAAGAGGTCACATCTCACACAATCAATTCGCTTATCAGAGAAAGAGTGTGTTTAAAGTGTATACATGAACACTGGGAACATCCATGCAGCGTTATTATTGAATATTGAACCAATGAGTTACATCATTTAGCAGAAAATTGGGGCGTCTGGAAGCTTTGTGCTAAGACGAATGCTGAAATTGGTTTTAAGATTTACACCCACTGCATCCTGATCACCAATGAAAAGCCGCTCTAATCTCATTCCAGGGCACAAGTCAATCCAGACTGGAAAACACATTAGAAATACCATGGTATAAGATCTGGGTCCAGACTGGAAAGTGCCTTAGAGCTCTTTATGAGATTAGAAAACGCTACATTACACTTTTTTTAGTCAGTGAGCAACTTTATACACCAACTATGGAAAAGTGGGGTAAGATATGCCAATTTTAAGTTTAAGGAATAGCTCACACACACACAAAAAATGCTGCAGTAAGTCCAAACAGCTGATAAAAATATCAAAATCCACACAACTGTTTCCACTTGTAAACAGTGTTTAATCTCTGCATATTTCTCTCCTGATTCATTCATTTTTCATTTTTGAAGAAAAAAAAGGAGGCTTGATGCATTTGTTTCTTACAAAGACACCGCTTTTTGCTTCACAAGATGTTATTTGATGAACTGGAGTGGTTGTGGGTTATTGTGATGTTTTTATCAGCTGTTTGGACTCATTCTGACGGCACCCATTCACTGCAGAGGATCCACTGGTGAGCAGGTGAGACAATGCTAAATTGTTCTGTATCTGTTCAAATGAAGAAACAAACTTGCACCACAAAAAGTGGTCCAGTGACACAACCTGCCCCACAGTACGAGTAAGAATTGGTAAATACGGCATAAATAAGAATAATTATACAGTATATAGGTTAGTTCTGCTATACGTACAGATACTAGGGAGGTCAATAGTAGCAGAAATGCTTAAAGGGGTCATATGATGCGATTTCAAGTTTTCCTTTCTCTTTGGAGTGTTACAAGCTGATTGTGCATAGATAAGATCCCTGAAGTTGCAAAGACAAGTCTCAAAACCAAAGATATATTCTTTATCAAAGTTAAGACTCTGCCACGCCCCCCTAAAACGGCTCGTTCTAACACGCCCCACCATTTCTACCTCACTATGTGGAAATATTAGCATAATGCGGCCCAAATGTTCACGCAAAGAAAGAAGGCGTGGTTTCAGTAACCGCAGTTAGTGTTGAAGCAGCATGTCAGGGAGACGCTGTGTGTTTCTAGGCGAAAGCAAAATCACTTTATTTGGCCTTCCGAAAGTAGATGCATTTAGGAATCTTTAAGATTACTTACAACAGAACAGCAATGCATTTTATGGACGACCGTTTCATGAACCTAGGAGAGGAGGTAATTCTGACTTTGCTATGACAATCTGGCGCTTCTGAATCAGCTACTGTTTTGTTATTAGTTTAAGTATTTGCTATTGACTGTTCAAATGCGGAGTTTTACGCATCGCATGTGTGTGTGTGTGTGTGTGCGCGCGAGCGAGCGAGAGAGAAAGAGAGAGAGAACGTGAGAGAGAGAGCGAGAGAGAGAGAGAGAGCGAGAAGTGGAGTCAGCTGTCTTAACCGTGGCTTGTGTACTGCAAACACATACCAGCTTCATCACTGTGTCTGTCACGCGACTCTGTTCCCCTTTCGGGCTCTGTCTTTACATTTATTTTGTAAAACAATCAATTCCAAGCAATGTTTCAGGCTCAACAGAAGTGCAGCTCAAAGTATACTTCAGTTTTTGTGTTTTAAACTATACAGAGTACAGTATAAATGAAGTGCACATAAAGTTGCGCAAGAAAAAAAAAATCCATGATAGCGTTTCTGTGCCATTACAAAAGAGAGAAAAAAAACTGAAAGATTGATTACATTGGGCAGAACAGAGAAAGATGTCAAATCTGCCGTCGCTCCTTCAGCCAAGTGTTAAAAACACCCACACAGCAGCAGCAACTAGTCTTCTTCTAATATTCATTCCCAAGGTAATATAAAGAATAGTGTTATAAATTTACATAATTATTTGATGAATATATATAAAAAATTGGCTAGATTTATTATGTAAACTGAGGAAACGCATTCTCAGTCTGTGAAAAGGGTTCATAAACTACTGGAGACAGCAACAACTATAGACGGCCATGTTGACAAGAGTTTGTGTAAGGGAATTAAGAGATACTCACAATTCTAGTTTAAGTGAGTACAAAGACATTTTTATGGCTAATAAGAAATGGGCAATACATTTCACATACACTGGACAAGGATCAAACTATCCAGTGCGCATATGTCATGCTATCAAATAGTCTCCTTTTAAAGGCTATGATTTCAGCTGTATGCATGCATGTGTGTCAAAACTGATTTATACTTTGGGCTTTAAGCTCTATTAACAGCATATATTTCGTAATGTTGATCAGCACTGAATTTCTCAATTTTAAATTAAATCAAATCCCAGTCAACAATTGTGTAAGTGCAATATACACAGTCCCTGATGACACCCCGAATAGATCTGAATCGGTAAGAAAATGCATTATTATTTAAAAGCAGAAGATTATTTTTACAGTAACACCAAGCTTATAAAATATGAGCAGTTTTGCAGTAATATTATGATAAAGAGGAAGGGGTGGAGCCAAAGCAGCACACACACTCAAATTAAGTATCAGTCAAGCGCAGAACCATGCTGCTTCATTCTGATCAGCCAATAGGCATCCTGCCATTTAAAAACCATTCAAATCACCTTCAGGAGACTGAGACTCTTCAGACGTCAATCTCATTGAGTCGTCTACATTAACAGAACAGAAAGCAGGCTTTCAATTCATTTGCAAAGAAGGTTGCATATCTACATTTACTAGCTTGTTATTACACATAAAAATTATTTTAATGAGACTTAAAGGTGCTGTATGTAGGATTGACACCGAGTGGTTGAACTAGGTATTGCAGTCCAAAGTAGTTATGTGTTTTTGTCATATTATTTATAGTGTTTTTTAAACCATGCAGTTTTACAAGCATCATAGCACTTTTTTTTATTTCATTCTTTCTGTTGTCCATAAAAAAGGTTGATATATGGAATACTTCATTAGTTTTCCAAACAGGTCCTGGAGCTTGACTTACTTAAGTGATTCAATGTTTGGTGAGAAAGTACTTCCAAAACAATATGGGGAATTGGGTGATGAAAGGAGACACCGAAACATGGGGAAGTTGTGATGATAATATACATTCTGCCGGAGCACTCAAACACACAATCTGCTAAACACTCACCTATTGTAGCTTTAGGACTTGTGCTCAGTCCTTCAATGCTTGGACCCTCTTCAGACTCTGCATCACACGGACAAGAAATGATGAAATGTAAAAGTACTGACAATGAAACGCATGTGATGTATAATGCGGTACACTCACGAGTGCTGGTCTCTGAACTCTTAGGATTGCTCTGCTCCAGTTGAGGGGTTATGGCTCCGTTCTCATCTGTTAGGGATGGGGACGCCATGTTCCAACTGTTGGCAGGCTGCAGGTAAGAGAACAATTATCAAATTTCACACATCAAGCCATAATAATAATGGCATATCTCAATGAGCACAATATTAATGAGATAGTTGGTTACACTTTATTTTAAGGTCCAATTCTCACCATTAACAAACCATTAACTACGACTTCTTCCTCAAACTACTAATTTGCTGCTTATTAATAGTTAGTATAGTAGTTGTTAAGTTTAGGTATTGGGTAGGATTAGGGATGTAGAATATGGTCATGCAGAATGTGCGCTTTATAAGCACTAATAAACAGCCAATGTTATTAATAGGCATGCTAATAAACAACTAATTGACAGTGAGAACTGGTCCCTACACTAAAGTGTTAACAGATAGCTCACCTGAAACATCATGCACATCAACATCGTAAAAACCGTACTTGATTACTGATTTAATATTTTTGAGCTTAGGAGAACCAGAAAAAACGCATTAATAGCGACGTTACTATTTCTTTCCAAAATTGGAAAAAAAATAATGAGAGACTGATTACGTTGGTCAGAAGAGAGAACAACACTTGTGTCCTACCTGTGTGTGCTCGTCAAAGAAGTCAGTCTCTCTCTTCTCTACAGGTGATGGCTGAGCACAGCCCGAGTTGTCAATCCACAGCTGAATGAAAAAAATACTATCTAAATAAATGCCCTGAACGCGGATCTCCAAATATGAACTGGTTTGTCTGTTGTGCTTTCATAACCTAGTGAGTCTGGGAAGATAAAACTAATGGATACAGTGTGTAACGTGGAGTTTGTTCAGTGACTCAAGTTCAAAGTTTATTCAATATCACAAACACCACAGCTGCATATAGCAAGAGATGAAATCCAAATATCTCATTGCATTACATAACTAAAAAGCAACATTTAATAAAATACATGAAATGATACATGAAAAATACATTTTAGTAAATAATAAAATGTCAATCACGTATACAATAATCTAGAGTGCTGGTGGTTCACAATTAGTAGGTTGCATGTCTGTTGTCAACAGTTCAATCAAACTCATCCACAAAAACACTATTCGATGTCGGACCCAGACTGCATTAAATACAAGTTCACTTGCAACAAGGATAAACATGGTTTGTGATAACCACAAATGTGTAGTTCTCTAAATTACTGGGGTTTAGAAACTAAACATGAATGTTACTTATGAACAGTGAACACAGGCCTGTTGTAACACAAGTTACGCATCATGTTCAATGTAAAATCATAATGCAAAACCATTGGGAAAGACTCTGCGTTTAGTGCATGTTAATAGTATGACATTAAATATCTTTTAATAACCAATGCTGACAACAAATCCATAGTTCATTTTCTAGGCAGTGATAATGCTGGAACGGTATGAGATTGGTATACTCACATCAGTGCCATACTTGGAGAGCGCAGCGTTGGCAAGCTGTCGAATCTTCTCTCTGTACATCTGAGCCGCACGACTGTTATACTTCGCATTGGTGTCGTTGGTAGTACAGCCGTGCTGGCGGAAAAACCCCATCTGTGCACAAAGAAAACATGGGAGTGATGAAGTGATGTAACATGCAGTGTCTACAGTACAGGTTAAGCTTTAAAGGAAGAACTGATGCAACTGCATGGATTTTATAGGGTAGGAAAAGAAGAACTAACCGCGTTGGCATTTCCTCCAACCTGCATACATCTCAGCTGAAACCAGCTCCAGTTGGAATCCAGCTCTGTGGATCTGGAAAGACAATATTCTACACTTTAACTCACCCTCTAACTCTAGCCTAACGAATGAATGTGACATTCTGTAACACCACGGATGAATAAAAATTGACAGACATTCACATGACAGCATAATTTCATAAGAGAGAAAAACAATAGAGATCCAGACTGACCTGATAAAGCTCAAGTGCACTCCCAAGGAGCGATGTATCCCAGAACAGTCAATGCACAGAAACACTCCATATGAAATACTGGCCCAACTCGGGTTCTTAGCAGCACAGTCAAAGCAGGCCTGAAAACAAACATACCATTTAATTACATTTCCTTCATTAAAAAAAAAACTACAGTGTAAAAAAATTCCAGTCCTCAAAATGAAAATTTCCTCATATGTCTAGGACTCGTGGCTGAAATGCACTTGAAGACTGCAGACAAACAGATGTTCTAACATCTGGTTCAATGATGTTCATAAATAATACTTTTGGCAAAGTGTAAATATGAAGGAATGCAGGAATTAACAAACATTACATAAGGCTTAACATATAATTCATTTATAAACTTTAGTCTGCTGATATATAATAAATAAATAAATATAAACACAAGAGTTTCAAAACACCTCCAACTAATTTGAATGTACATTAATTCGCGATCTCATGTCCTAATATACATATTTTACAAATATGAATGAGTTTGATCCATCTTTGGGACATTCTACCCAGGAATCTCCGCGGGTTTTGAGGTACATTATTACAGGATGAGTCATTTTCCATCGCCCCTGCGTCATTCTAAACCCGCAATCAAGTGATTTCTTTCAAGACAGCTCCTTTAGTCCGAATAGCTTGTTAATATTAAGTCATTAGTGTCTGACAGCTGGAGACAGGTGTGTTTTTCAGGTGATGTTGTTGACAGTAAACATGATGTGTTGGACGGGACCCAGGCCCCATCAGCACCGGCTTAGCGACAAACAAATGACACGTAATCCCACACGAAACAAACACATGGATGTCTATGAACAGGCTAGAACGATAATGAAAACATTCACAGATAGATTTCAATAAGACCTGGTGTGTTACCTTGTTTGTGGGTACGGAGCGCAAGCGTTTAAAAATGGTGAAAATTTCTGTCTTGTTCGGTTCCGACGCCATCTTGCCAACTGAGTAGCAGAGCGAAAACTTCTTCTTCTTCTTCTTCTTCTTCTTTAAATTTTATTGGCGGTTGGCAAACCAACTTAAAGGTGCATTTACCGCCACCTACTGGACTGGAGTGTGGGCAGTACTTTGAGAGAAAGGACAATAACAGAGCGAAAACAGAAACCAGAGAAGATGAAAAGAACGGCCGGAAGTGATGTTTGTGGAAAATAGCCTACAGGTCGCTCGACGAGACTCAGATACACTACAGGATAAACTAAATGTAATAAAAACGTGAACATACATATACTATCCGTCTAACACAATGAGTTTCATTTAGGCCCTACTGCACCATGCACATACACGAAAATGAAATAAACATATAAAATACAAATAAAAAAATCAGTATATTGGTGAAAGCTACTTTTTAGACATATGCAGTAAAATCAAATATTGATTTAAAACGTATTTAAAGTATTCATTATAAAAGTCTAAAACCGATGTGCTTTATAAGCACTAATAAACAGCCAATGTTATTAATAGGCATGCTAATAAATTAAATTAAATTAAATTTATGCATTTAGCAGACGCTTTTATCCAAAGCGACTTACAGTGCATTCAGGCTATACATTTTTTATCAGTATGTGTAAAATAAACAATTAATTGTCCGTGAGAACTGGTCCTAGGTCTAAACTGGTCTAAAACCAATTAAATTGTGAATTTTTATTTTTATTTTTTTGCTTTATTTAGTGAAAATTCACATACAAATTGACAATAAAAGCAAAAATGTCAATAAATTCAAAAAGACAATGATTGTAAAAAAATACAAATAATTAAGGAAGAAAATGAACTATATACAGAGGGGTATTGAGAACAAATCCATATCTCTAACTACAAAATAAGTGCAAAGGTCCTTAAAAAGGATAAAGTTTCAAGGCTTTACAACAATCAATAGTCTTTTTTGCTTTGGAGAACCGATGTGCTTTATAAGCACTAATAAACAGCCAATGTTATTAATAGGCATGCTAATAAATTAAATTAAATTAAATTTATGCATTTAGCAGACGCTTTTATCCAAAGCGACTTACAGTGCATTCAGGCTATACATTTTTTATCAGTATGTGTAAAATAAACAATTAATTGTCCGTGAGAACTGGTCCTAGGTCTAAACTGGTCTAAAACCAATTCAATTGTGATTTATTATTTTTTTTTGCTTTATTTAGTGAAAATTCACATACAAATTGACAATAAAAGCAAAAATGTCAATAAATTCAAAATGATTGTATAAAAAAATACAAATAATTAAGGAAAAAGAAAAAAAAGAACTATATACAGAGGGGTATTGAGAACAAATCCATATCTCTAACTACAAAATAAGTGCAAAGGTCCTTAAAAAGGATAAAGTTTCAAGGCTTTACAACAATCAATAGTCTTTTTTGCTTTGGAGTTCCTTACACCTTCCATCACTTTAAGAAAAAGACAATGATTGTAAAAAAATACAAATAATTAAGGAAGAAAATGAACTATATACAGAGGGGTATTGAGAACAAATCCATATCTCTAACTACAAAATAAGTGCAAAGGTCCTTAAAAAGGATAAAGTTTCAAGGCTTTACAACAATCAATAGTCTTTTTTGCTTTGGAGTTCCTTACACCTTCCATCACTTTAAGATACTGACAGAGCTCAAATTTAAATTGTAAAAAACTAGGTGTACTCTTTGACCATCGACAATTATGAATGTGATATTTCCCTAATATGATAAACAAATTAAGAACAAAATATAATTTCTTCTCTAAAGGCTTATCATAATAAAAATTGTGACATATATATATATAAAAAACATCAAAATAATACCTTGATCACGTCAGTCGCGCTACACGGGAAGTTGCGTCACTTCCTCGTTGTGACACTGACGTGTCTGATCGTGTGACGGCAGGCAGCGCTGCGCATATTAACTCAAGCGCAGGCCAACTTTGGAGCACTTATTTATTTTTTTTACACGTTTTTGTTTTTTGTTGAACGGTGTTTGTGCTGTTCCTCGTACTATTGGGCTCATTCGTGACTGGCAAAGATGCTGGACTTCTTCTCCATCTTCAGTAAAGGGGGGATCGTGTTGTGGTGTTTCCAGGGGGCCGGAGTGTCTGAATCGTTCACCGGGCCCGTTAACGCTCTCATCCGCTCCGTCATCCTGCAGGTAAAGCCTCAGACCGCCAGAGTACTGTTGTGTCCTGTGTATCTACAGAAATCAGCAGTCTGGCCCAGCAAACGCATGTGAGGGGGTAATGTAGGTTACTATAGTTACTGTGTAGGGTGATGTAAAATAGCACAAATATTGACTGACAGGTGCATTTGAGTGTGTGTTGGACAGTCATGTGGGTTGTGCATGTTCTAGCCTAGACAAACGGACAGAGAGCTCAAAGTAGACGCTTTTCATATGTAGTTTAACTATTCCTTGCTAAAGTGTATATTCATAAATGTACATCTGTATAAAAAATAGTTTTCGAGATTCTTTAAAGACTTCAAAAAATGTACTGCTTTTAAGATTCGGTGGTGTTTTCAGTTAACTTCAGAATTTCACGTATTGTAACTAAATATTTATAAAATGTTTAGTCTTTTTGCTTATAAATGTTCTATTTAAACAAAGAGCTTATAGCACACTGTCAAATCAAAGTTTGTCGTATTATTATAAATAATTAGGCTACTCTTATAAAATTGTCTTATATTATTAGAAAATATTGTTATATCAATTTAATGTTATATCAGAATTATATTTCTATCTCATAATAACTCACAATTCTGAGAATAAAATTCCTAATTGTGAGATATAAACTTGGAAGTGTGAATTAAAGTCGTAGTTACCTTTTTTATATTTTATTCTGTGGCAAGAAAAAAGTCAGAATTGCAAGATGTAAAGTCTGAACTCCGAGAAAGTCCAAATTTTCAGTTTATATCTCACAGTTCTGCCCTTTTTGTTTTCAGAAATGAGATCTATAAACATGCTTCCATAGTAAACAGCAGTAGCTGCTAACTCAAAGAAAGTAGAATAGAAAATCAAAAGCTAACGTCATATCATTATAGACTGCACGATAGTGCCACAACATATTTTCATGTCTGATCAGGGCGATAACCACCGCAGACATTGAGGGGGGCTAGTCCCCCCAATAATTAGAAATCGCTAAACCCTTTTCTCAAATATTGCCAATTCGAGATCGAGAGAGATGAAAGTTTCGTGTATGCGCGTCTGCGTTTCTCTTTTTAGAGTGAGTTTACTTAAATAAACAGCGATTTTATCCTCTCGTTGCTGGAAAATATAATGTATCGATTCAGTATTTAAACTGTTATTAATAAAAGTGGTGCAGCGTTGACAAGTTTCTTTTCTCCTGGATGTGTGA
>NW_015644168.1:861011-870837 GCF_001515625.1 Sinocyclocheilus rhinocerous
AATAGAATTGGGCCTAAGTCTTTTTTTTTTTAAGAAGAAGAAGAAGAAATGTATATTTTTATTCAGCAAGGATACAATAAATTGATCAAAAGTTACAGTAAAGACATTTCTGTATATTTGATCAGTCCTAAATTTAAATTTAATAAAAAAGTGCAGCCTTGGTTAGCATAAGAGATTTATTTCAGAAACGTTAAAAATAATACTGACCTCAAACTTTTTTTTTTTTCAAACTTTTCCCACAGGTATGTTATTTTGGCAACATTTTCAGTTTTCAAGAGAAATCAATCTAAGCACTATTTTAATAATTAAATAAAAGTTTACGATTACTATTTTTGACTCAATTGAGTTGTTGCTATATGAGGAGTATGTGACAGTAACTGAAGAGTTACCAGTAGAAACAGAGCTGTGTCCACATTGTAATATTATTTTCAGCACTTAAGCTCAAGGCATCATCATTTATATGATGTGTTTGTTTTGCAGGGAGGCGGAGGTCAGCAGCAAAGCCAAGGCCCCCGCCTCTATGAGGAATTTCAATGAGTCTGAGAAATCCAAGAAAACTGTGAAGTCTATGATTGAGACAAAAGATGGAGACAAAAGCAAGGAGCAAGGAGGCAAGAAAAGTAAAAATGCCAAAAAGGAAGGTGAGAAATGTAAGAGACTATCAATAAAGCAAATCACTGAAGCTGTAGGTTTGTTAATGTAACTGTTCTTTCTTTTCTTCTCTTTCACTCATCGTCAGCTGAATCAGGAGGGGATCAGGCTAAAGCTGCCTCACAGACTGCCTCAAAAAAAGCTGTGGAGAATGGAAACGAGGGCCTGACCCAAGAGGAGATTATCGAGAGGAACCGTGCCAAGTTCATCAGCAAGCAGTTGGGTGGTGGAAAAGCAGAGAAGCCCAGGTAGGACGCTTTATGAATTGTGAGAAAAAGCTTTGTTCATGGCAAATGAAGCCCCACTTGAATTTTGGGCCACACTGGTGTCACCGATCTCAACATGACTTCCACTAAATCGCTTAAACTGTTATTTTGTCTGATTACATAGTTATAATAATTTATCGTTTGTAAAGCAGGATTGTTATCATTAACTAAGGGGCCGTTTACATGACCCTATTCAGCAACAAACAGAAAACTTTTTATGCGTTTTGAAGAGCCTGACCGATATGGGTTTTTTTGGGGGCCGATAACGATATTAGGGAGTAAAAAAAGGCCGATATCGATATATTCTTTGTGTATATTATAGTACAGTACCAGTCAAAATTTTGGCCACTTTCCCATTCCTGTGTCCAAACTTTTAACTGGTACTATATATAGAATACAGTATATACATAAACAGAATATATATACATAAACACATTTTTTGCAATGATCACTCAAATGTGGTGATCAAACACTTATAATGACGTGACAAAGATATGTAATGGAGGCAGGGCATTTAACAATTAAACAAACTTTATTATCCAAAATGAGTCTGACATCAGTGCACTGAACAGTAAAGTTGAAGTTTATTCAACTATTTCAATTCAATTCCATTCAACTTTATTCCGTTGTTTTACTTTTCGTTAGTTTATTTCACTTCGGAACATTCATTCACGGATTTGCGCTACTGTCTTCACACACAGATGAAACTTACTAGAGAAGTGTGAAGTATGACATAATATACCTCTGTAAATAAATACAATTTAAATTAATGTCTCACTCACTTTGTGCCCTTTAATGCCCTTTGACTATAACGTGCATGTTCCCTTGGAACTGGAATCATGAGGGAATATCATGTAAAGTCCACTTCGCAGGGCACTTACGGTCGAATAAGACAACGCTTGAATGCTGCTGCCTGAACAAGAGACTTCCTGACTGAAGTAAAAGTGTTGGCTGGTGTCACTATCTTGCGCATGCGGCGGGGATCTCCAAATTCGGGCGATCCCTTCAGCTCAAGGAGCCCTCTCGAACACCACCCTCCGCGCGTCGGTAGCCCCCCGGGATCACTTGATCGGTAGGCCACAAATTTAACCGCCCGTAACTCCCGGCCCCCAGGGGGTGGTCTCATTGGAAACGGGTCCTCGAGACGTAAGCTCAATTTGGCATTCGAAGGGATCCCCCGAATTTGGTGCGGATCCGCCGTGCCGTTACGGAGATATGGCCGTTTCAAAGTTTCAATGGTATTCTATACACTTAAGCTTTAAAGCGTTTCATCCAGGATGCCAGTAGCAAACAATGGAGCGCACTCTGCTGGACAAACTACGCAATTACACCATTTACAAGCATTTTATTTGCGTTTTATGTTCTGTAAAAAAAAATTCATATCGGCGGCATATTTGCCGATACTGATATATCTGCGACAGGCTCATATCGGCCGATAAAATTGCCAAAACGATATATAGGTCGGGCTCTAGCGTTGTGGCTGTTCATTTACACAACAACGTAGAGCTGCACGATTCTGGATAAATTGAGAATCACGATTTATTTTTCTTTTGATCTCAAAATAGAGATCACAATTATCCCACGATTCTGAACTAAACAAAATAATGTGTGACAAAATATTAATTTCTGCAGTCTATTTAAAAAGGGTTTAATTAATTTGAATGAAATATTAAATATTTTAATATATAATATATGTACTTTAAAAATATATTGAATACTACAATTTTTTTATATTAAAATTATGAAAAAGTGGTTTGTTTGTTTGAATTAACGATTCAATGACTCCCTCATAAATACTTCTTGTTTCATTACTGGATGAATCAGCGTTTTTGAACGAATCTCTTGAATGAATGATTCAGTGACAAATACATTTAACATTTACTCGTTGCCACCTAGTGGAGAGACAATGCAAACGACACAAACGTTATTTGAAGCGCCAGTTACTTTCAAAAGATGACTTGCTCTTTTTTGATGGCTAACATAGACATCAATGTTCCTATCTGAACTATAAACTTTAATCCCAGTATTCTGTGATAATATGAACGACTATAAGACAGGAATATTACTGTGTAGTTGAGACTGTTTGTGAAGCTGTTTCTTATCTAAACATGGTAAATGTTTGCTCTCCGTGTCAGCGGAAGCGCAAACACAGATTTGAATGTTCTGGATTCCGGGGAATCGTTTTCATTTAAAAATGGGATTGCATGGGTGTTTGAATCGAGATTGCGGTCTTTTAATGATTAATCGTGCAGCTCTGCAACGTCATTTTGGGGCCTGAAAACACAAACTTTGCTTTTGAAAACGATATAATCTCTGTGTAAACTACAAAAACACAAATTTGTGAAAATGGTGACCTTATGCACACATGCATATTACGTGTTCAGTCTATAGGTATGCAGGCACATAGTTTTTTTTTTTTTTTTTTTTTTTTTACGAAGTGACATCGCCAACTACTGGCCTGGCATGAAAACATACAGCATTTTTTGTTGTTTTTCATGGATCTGTATGAACGGGATCGCTTTGATAACATTGTCTGTATGCGAAACTTTTCAAAAATGCAAAGGAAAAACTTTTCTGTTTTTAGTAAAGTCTTCGTCATGTAAATTTACCCTTAAACAATTTTTAAAAAATTAATTACTTGAAATAAATATTTCTCATTTTTGTTTGTTAAAATACTAAAATGACTAAAACTAATAAATAAATAAATTTTAAATGCCATATAGACAAAAAAAGTCTAATAAAAATGTATAAACAACAAAATAAATTTGAAACTTTAACTAAAATTAAAGTGAAATATAAAAATTCAAAATATTAACAAAAAATACAATAGTATGTTAATGATGCTAAAATAACTGGTTTGAAGTAAAATCTCTGTTGTATTGTACAGTAAGTCCCCTAAACCCCAGAAGCCAAAGGGGAAGGCAAACCGGGTGTGGGATATGAGCGGGAAGAGCATTGGAGAGCTGGACTACAGTGGAACCAATGGCAACAACTCCAGTGACGCACAGAACCAAGACCCTGATGCCACAGCTGAACCGGTGAGCAGTCCATTATTACTCCTGACAAAAAAAATCTCAAATTCACTGCAGCATCTTTTTACAAGCAAGCACTACTAGTAAAAATTAATTATAATTTCAGTGTTGAAGGCTGTTTAATATGCGTGGTTGTTTAAAGCTTTTAGATCAAATTGTTATTGCAGATGAAATTGTCAAGTAACTCTGTTCCTCCAGCTGATCCAGGTGGATTCAATGAAAGGGGACCTGCGAGGTGTCGATTATGAGTCCTCCGATGATGATGAGGATGAAGTAGTGCAAGAAGAGGAGAGAGTTGTGGTGGCAAACACTAAGAAAGGGTAACAAACTCACTACTATTTTGTCTTTTCAACATGCCTCAAAATGTTGAGTTTCTTCATCTGAACTTGCTGCATCTACAGTTGATATGGAATGTACATTCTGTGTGGTTTCTCTGCAGAGCCAAAAAGGGTGGTTTCGGGGGAATGTTTGGGATGCTGAAAGGCCTGGTGGGATCTAAGAATCTGACTCAGGAGGACATGGAGCCAGTTCTGGACAAGATGAGAGATCACCTCATTGGTATGCCATCGCTCTTGCCCCATGGCACCTCATTCAAAACACTTTTTGTTTACATGTTTTTTAAATTATTAGAGTTTAGTCATGGAAAACCTGGAAAAAAATTGTAATATGGTGTTTTCTAGGCCTGGAATGTTCATGGAAATTAAATTCTACTATATATAGTGTATATATACTTTGTTCTAAAATATTTAATTAGCTTATCAGGGGAGTGGAGGAGTGCTAGGATTAAAAAAAAAAAAGCGTACTGCAAAAGACCAAGACTTTTCACAGCACTTACATATTATTACATTTACATTTAGTCATTTAGCAGACGCTTTTATCCAAAGCGACTTACAAATGAGGACAATAAAAGCAGTCAAAACTAACAAGTTGTATAAAGCAAATCTGCAGGACCGGGCAGTTTTAGCAATGTGGTCTGAGAAATTCAGCTTATCATCAATCACAACTCCAAGGTTTCTAGCTGTTTTTGAAGGAGTTATGGTTGATTATGGTTTATTGCTCTTTTGTTGTTTTCATTGCTTCTATTGCCCTCATTTGTGAGTCGCTTTGGATAAAAGCGTCCGCTAAATTATTAAATGTAATTAATTTGATTAGAATAAATAAATAAAAATGTATATAAATTATACATCTAAAACAGTGATGGGCAAACTTGGCCCTTCCAGGCCACTTTCCTGCAGAGATTTGATCCAACCCTGATAAAACTCACCTGCCTGTAGCTTTCTAGTAGTCTTGAAGACAATGATTAGCTGGTTCAGGTGTGTGTGATTAGAGTTGGAGCTAAACTCTGAAGGAAAGTGACCTGGAAGGGCCAAGTTTGCCCACCCCTGATCTAAAAGTAAGGTACTATAGGTGAAAAGGTGTAATAAAATTTTATTTTAAAAACATTTGAGTGAAATAAACATTTATTAAATAATAAAATTTGTATAAATGAGTAATAAATTTAGCAGTACAGTAAACGAGAACTATAATATTTTAATTAAAATAAAAAATAAGTAAAATGCATAGAAATAGATAAAAAAAATAAATTAAAAAAAAGACATGTAAGGGATAATCAACGGTTTGCCGTGTATTAAAGGTTTTTAAATACACGATGTGGAGGCAAATGTTGCCTCCGCGAAGTGCATTTAAAATAATTTAATGCACGGCAAGCCGTTGATTATCCCGCTTATTCCATGGTCATTTGCCAAGTTATAGACAAGTTAAAACTAGTATTGCTCTTTGCAGCGCAATATTTGACCAGAAGGGTAAAAATGAGATATTTTCGTCAGTTATGGCAAGTTAGCGCTAGCATTCTGCCCGCTTCAAATCAGACACCGAGATGAAATAGTGCGGTAAGATCACATTTATTTGAATGAATTATAGCATTTATTTCAATTAATTATCGATCGATCGAGAGAGAAAGATGACAGTTGTGTGTGCTTTAACGTTACCTGCATGCTGCGTCTGTGTGTCTCTCTCTACAAACAATTATTTACTTCAAAAACAGCGCCACCTCGTTGCTGTGGAATATAATGTAGCGATCTAGTATCCAGGCTATTTTATTAATAAAAATCACGGGGAAGCGTTGACAAGTTTGTGTGTGTGCGCAGTGCAATCTCTCTCTCTCTCTCTCTCTCTCTCTCTCTCTCTGTGTGCGCGCGCGCGAGTGATGTGTGGGTTTGTATGCATCAATTAAAGCAGCGCATTAATATAGAACGGTGATTAAACTGACTTGGAACTACCTGTGCATTAAACGGTTTTACTGCATACCCGCCAGCCAATCAGAATCCAGTATTCAGACCGACCATGGAATAAAAATGAATAATACATGTTACAGAAATGTAAGAAAAGTGTGATAAAATTGATTAAAATAAAATTGATTCAAAACATATAATTTATTGTAATAAATTATATGAATAAATACTACAGTACAGTATGATATGTAGGAAAAAAACACAACAAAATCCGATTAAAATAAGGACAAATTTGATTTAATAAAAAATGATATAAGTACATCAACAGTACAGTACTATAGGTATAAAAAGTAATAAAATACAATTATATAAAAAAAAAAAAGAAGACTAAAATAAATAAAAATTGATATACATAAAAACATAACATAAATTAAATATTTTCCAAATAATATTTTCCGCATTTAAATAATACTAACTTTCCACAGTATGAATTGGGTCTTTTATACATGGAAAATGTATAGCTGTTTTTAAAATTTTTAAGATGGGGTCTCTCTCATGTGGATGATCATATTTGGGGATTAAAACCCCTCAGCTAGTTACTGAGCTTTATAAAACTTACTCGTGAGCCATAAAGTTTTTTTGATTCATGAGTCATTTGTTCTTTTCAGTCTGTTCTTATTAATTAATCTATTGAAAAGTTCACAAATCAGTCTAAATGAATTGGGCCTGATCAAAATAATACTCAAAGATTCCAGTAATCACAAACAACTAGACACCAGCTTATATACTGTGTATACAGCCTATGTTATAACTTGCTCAGACTTATTGCGGTTTGTCTTTTCTTGTTTCTCTAGCCAAGAATGTAGCAGCCGAAATCGCCTCCCAGCTCTGTAACTCTGTGGCCAAGAAACTGGAAGGCAAAGTCATGGGCACTTTCACCAGTGAGTACAGCGCTCCTTCCAAACAAGAGCTTTCCCACACACGTGTTTGTCTTCTGTCTTGCTTTCTGGCTCTCTCTCTCTCTCTCTCTCTCTCTCTCTCTCTGTGTGCGCGCGCGCGAGTGATGTGTGGGTTTGTATGCATCAATTAAAGCAGCGCATTAATATAGAACGGTGATTAAACTGACTTGGAACTACCTGTGCATTAAACGGTTTTACTGCATACCTGCCAGCCAATCAGAATCCAGTATTCAGACCGACCATGGAATAAAAATGAATAATACATGTTACAGAAATGTAAGAAAAGTGTGATAAAATTGATTAAAATAAAATTGATTCAAAACATATAATTTATTGTAATAAATTATATGAATAAATACTACAGTACAGTATGATATGTAGGAAAAAAACACAACAAAATCCGATTAAAATAAGGACAAATTTGATTTAATAAAAAATGATATAAGTACATCAACAGTACAGTACTATAGGTATAAAAAGTAATAAAATACAATTATATAAAAAAAAAAAAGAAGACTAAAATAAATAAAAATTGATATACATAAAAACATAACATAAATTAAATATTTTCCAAATAATATTTTCCGCATTTAAATAATACTAACTTTCCACAGTATGAATTGGGTCTTTTATACATGGAAAATGTATAGCTGTTTTTAAAATTTTTAAGATGGGGTCTCTCTCATGTGGATGATCATATTTGGGGATTAAAACCCCTCAGCTAGTTACTGAGCTTTATAAAACTTACTCGTGAGCCATAAAGTTTTTTTGATTCATGAGTCATTTGTTCTTTTCAGTCTGTTCTTATTAATTAATCTATTGAAAAGTTCACAAATCAGTCTAAATGAATTGGGCCTGATCAAAATAATACTCAAAGATTCCAGTAATCACAAACAACTAGACACCAGCTTATATACTGTGTATACAGCCTATGTTATAACTTGCTCAGACTTATTGCGGTTTGTCTTTTCTTGTTTCTCTAGCCAAGAATGTAGCAGCCGAAATCGCCTCCCAGCTCTGTAACTCTGTGGCCAAGAAACTGGAAGGCAAAGTCATGGGCACTTTCACCAGTGAGTACAGCGCTCCTTCCAAACAAGAGCTTTCCCACACACGTGTTTGTCTTCTGTCTTGCTTTCTGGCCTTCCTGGATTATTTTGCTCTTCTAAATCTTCTCCTGGCTCCTTCTCTCCAGCTGTGGCCTCTACAGTAAAGCAGGCTCTGCAGGACTCTCTGGTGCAGATCTTGCAGCCCAAGCGGCGTGTGGACATCTTGAGAGACGTGCTAGAGGCTCGTTCTCAGCGCAAACCCTTCGTCATCACCTTCTGTGGGGTGAACGGCGTCGGCAAGTCCACCAACCTCGCCAAGGTAACAAAAAAATTTTAAACTCACAAGGTCCTTAAAATTCTTTAAATTACCTTATAGAAATTTAAGATGTGGAATAATTGGCTTTTTAAAGAAGTGATTGAAATTAAAAAGAATAATGTTTATGCAGTTGAGAATTTTTATATTTTCTGTTTACATTCATGTGAAATACACTAATGGTAAAAAGTTTGAAATAATTATGATTTTTAATGTTTTTGAAATAAAAATACTATAGAACCACTGATCTATTATAGAGATTTATTACATATAGATCAGTCGATATAACTCATTATAATCAGTGATGCTGTCTATACTGGATGCTGCGCGACACGACAAATCCCGACTGTAAACTGCTGCCGCGTTCTATTTATGACGTGCTGACACAAATTTCAAATGATTTTCAACGGTCGCTTTGTCGCGTCCAGTGTAGACCGACTTCAGCTGATGAGACACGACAACTGTTTCTGTGGGGTGAACGGCGTCGGCAAGTCCACCAACCTCGCCAAGGTAACAAAAAAATTTTAAACTCACAAGGTCCTTAAAATTCTTTAAATTACCTTATAGAAATTTAAGATGTGGAATAATTGGCTTTTTAAAGAAGTGATTGAAATTAAAAAGAATAATGTTTATGCAGTTGAGAATTTTTATATTTTCTGTTTACATTCATGTGAAATACACTAATGGTAAAAAGTTTGAAATAATTATGATTTTTAATGTTTTTGAAATAAAAATACTATAGAACCACTGATCTATTATAGAGATTTATTACATATAGATCAGTCGATATAACTCATTATAATCAGTGATGCTGTCTATACTGGATGCTGCGCGACACGACAAATCCCGACTGTAAACTGCTGCCGCGTTCTATTTATGACGTGCTGACACAAATTTCAAATGATTTTCAACGGTCGCTTTGTCGCGTCCAGTGTAGACCGACTTCAGCTGATGAGACACGACAACTGTCACGTCCGGTGTAGACACGGTGTAACGGTTGCCTGTTACATTACAGTACATAAAATTTCACTTACCACATAAACAGAGTAAGGAGAGATGACTGAGGACGATGGCACTGATGGGTTGATGTGCAGATCCTCAGTACCACTGACAAACATATAATCTTGTAAAATGTGTGGTAAGTAGCTACTGCCGCTCCATAGTATAAACAGAGTACGTGCGATCTCGAAAGTGAAAGTGAAACTAAAAACGATCGCGCAATCAAAAGCATGATGCCAGTTTCAATGCCAGGTATAATAGCGACTCCCTGATGCCGAAATATATATGTAGTATAATTACCCAATGATAGAACTGCGAGGAAAAATAGT
>NW_015644168.1:870981-891785 GCF_001515625.1 Sinocyclocheilus rhinocerous
TCTATCAGCCATCCACGATGGATGATGGCATCGTCTATCGGCTCAACCCTAGTTTAGACCAATGTGAAAATCAACCCATGTTTTTACACTGCAAACACGCAGAGTTGTAAATGTGAACTGGTGGATTGACAAGAAAATAATGCATTATTAAAATCTAAAAAATTAAGAGAGTAAAATATATTTGTTATTTAATTAATATAATAATTGATAATAATTATATAAATTAATATCATTCCGAATTTTTTAATCTGAAATTTTATTTAAGTTTCAGTGTCTGAAACCTGTATCTGAACTGCAAATCAGGCTTTTTACAGTCATTTGATTTTACACTTTTAATATGTTACCATAGACATTGCCCCACCCTGCTCATATGGTATTAATTGTATTTGTGCAGGTCTTAAAAGGTCTTAAATTTGAGCTTTAAAATCCTACAGATACCCTTACATTGACATTGACCCTGACATAGAAATCATAGAGGTCATGTGACATTTATTTACCTTTTTTTTAAATTTTTTTTGTACAGATCTCCTATTGGCTGATCGAGAACGGCTTCACGGTGCTCATCGCGGCCTGCGACACGTTCCGCGCGGGAGCCGTGGAGCAGCTGAGGACTCATCAGCGGCGTCTGAACTCTCTACACCCCCTTGAGAAGCACGGGGGACAGCCCGCCGTACAGCTCTTCGAGAAGGGCTATGGCAAGGATGCTGCTGGGATCGCCATGGAGGCTATCGCCTTTGGTAAAAACCCTGTGATTTTCGAGGAAATTAAACTTTAGAAGGATTCATTTGTTAACACTAACTCTCTCTCTGCAGCTCGTAACCAGGTCTTTGACGTGGTGCTGATCGATACCGCCGGCCGGATGCAGGATAACGCTCCTCTGATGACGGCTCTGGCGAAGCTGATCGCGGTCAACACCCCGGACCTGGTGCTGTTTGTGGGAGAAGCGCTGGTGGGAAATGAGGCTGTGGATCAGCTGGTAGGTGTAATGCCACATATGGCCTGTAGAAGGCACTGCTTCATAATGTGTCATATGAAGCAGCCATCTTTGACCAGCAAATATTTCTGGACAATAAAAAGTGCTTTTGCACTAGGGAGCGCTTGATGTTTCAGAGAGCCATTTATGAACTAAAATATTGACAAATAATGGCCCACAAATGATATATACGACTGAATTGTGAAATTGAAATGTTTTCTCTTGCCATGAATATAGCCACTGCTGCTGACATGGCGTTAAATCATAAATAAATAATGGCCCACTGGTGCAGTTTTTCAGTAAATTTAATGATACCTTTTCACCATTTATCAACCCCAGTCTGCTTCCACTTATATTAAATTGAAAAGTTTGTCAAAGATATTGGTCAAAAATGTACACTTGTGCCTTTCAAGGAAGATTGAAAGCCATACAAGTTTAGAATGACGAGAAAGTGAGTAAATAATGATGGAATTTCAGACAGGGTTTCTTTTAAATAGAACTTGATGCCTTTATTCAACAAGGATGCATCAAATTGATTCAAATGACAGTAAATACATTTTTAATCTTACATGAGACTTATTATTTAAAATCAATGCTGTTCTTCTGAAATTGATAGGCGAAGAATCCTAAAAAATGTATCATGGTTTGCACGAATATTAAGCAGTAAAAACAGTTTTCGACATTGATATTAAGAAATGTTTTATGAGCATCAAATCAGAATAATAGAATGATTTCTGAAGGATCACATGACACTGAAGACTGAAGCAGTGTTATTTTAGTATTATTGAGATACTATTATAGTTTTTAATTATTATTTTTATATTTTGTTTTTAGTTGAAGTTTTATATTTTAATTAGTTATTTTAGTACATCAAGTTAAACTAAATGAAATTGTAACCGTATTTCACAATATTAATGTTTTTATTGTTTTTTTAGTTTTTTTGCTTAAATGCTACCTTGGTGAGCAAGCATCAAAAGCAAACAAAATAAATAAATAATACTTTGGGAAAAAAAGTAACCGGTACAACATAGCTAATGTTATTATACATAGATGTTGCTATGTTTCCATCACCCTATTTTAATGCGCATTTTGAAGTATCGCATGAGAAACGAGTGATGGAAATGCCCAATTTCAAATAAAAATCCCTTAATTCGCAAAAAAGTTTTTACGCTCGCTTGAGGTGGTTTTTGACTTGTGCGAAAAAGAGTTGATGCAAATAATGGGAGATGGAAATGCATTTTGCGAATAAATTCCTCCAAGCGCATCAAAAAAGTCATGTGACTTTGCGTTATGGGACGGCAAAACCTGACTAACCAGCGGACTGATCTCATTCCACAGCATCTGAAATGTTGTTATGGTCATTCGGAAATGCACGAGCAAAGTCTGTCGTCAAAGTATTTCTGTATAATTGTCTTACACGACTGCGTTCCCGAACAGCAGCATCCACCTCCGAAAGCATCAAAAAAGTCGTGACTTTGCGCTATGGGATGGCAAAACCTGACTAACCAGTGGACCGATCTCATTCCACAGCATCTGAAATGTTGTAATGGTCATTCGGAAATGCACGAGCAAAGTCTGTCGTCAAAGTATTTCTGTATAATTGTCTTACACGACTGCGTTCCCGAACAGCAGCATCCACCTCCGAAAGCATTGACCGCATTCATTGTGTTTCGTTTGCTCGCTCTGAGGCGCAAGTAATTTATTATATATGAAAATTATTATATTCTCCTATTTTTCTTAGTTATTTAGTGTCAGCTTATCAGGAAGTGACGATTTTGTTCTCTTTGACTCGTTGGATGGAAACGATGCTTGCTTGCAAATGTTTTATGCGATATTCTAGTTTTGCGCATAAGTTAAATTCGCAACTTTGTATGGAAACCTATTATTGGGAAAATCCCCATTTGGAACCTCTATAACTGGGTCCTTCATCTGACAATAGGCCTAGTTATAGAATATGAGTGCTGCTTTATTCACATAAATAAATAATTTATATCTTCAAGCGTGTGACGGAAATGTTACGTCCCTTACCATATTGTGATGCCTGCAGCAACCACATGTGACGACCCCGGGCTGGACTCCTCTTCGTCCACGGTGAAAGCCGATCTGAAGATCGACAGAGCGAAGCTGAAGTATTTCCTCAGCGACCTGCACGGATCAGCTCCAGACATGACGAAGCAGATATCGTCCTCTTTTGGAAGACCAAAATTGCAGTGTTCTTAATCTTTATAAGTTATTTCCACATAGTGATGTAGATATGTGGGGGCGTGTTAGAACGAGCCGTTTTAGGTAGGCGTGGCTGACTCTTAACTTTTATAAAGAATATCTCTTTGGATTTGAGACTTTAGTCTTTGCAACTTTACAGATCTTCTTTATGCACCAAGAGCTTGTAACACTCCAAAGAGAAAGGAAAACTTGAAATCGCATCATATGACCCCTTTAAAATCAAACATACCCAAGGAAAAGGTAACGCGGGATAATTCAGCCAATTATAATCAATATCTGTGCTGCACAGGATATCCATGATGGTTACCACTCAATCACTTGTTCCGTTTCTATTACATGTGGGTATCTGATATCTGAAACGCAGTCCTGAGCTTCTCAAAAATTCCCAGGTCATTAAGTACTGAGTGTTTTTTGCTTTGTTTTAGGTTAAATTTAATCAAGCACTGGCTGATCATTCCAAGACTGACAAACCCAGGCTCATCGACGGCATCGTTCTCACCAAGTTTGACACCATTGATGATAAGGTATGACCAGAACCCTTTTTTTTCATGGCATGTTCTTGTGAAATGGATCTTGGTTAAATATAACTCCAGACCATTTCCTGTAGGTGGGTGCTGCTATCTCCATGACCTACATCACAGGTCAGCCCATCGTGTTTGTGGGCACCGGACAGACGTACAGTGACCTGCGCAGCCTCAACGCCAGGGCTGTGGTCAGCGCACTCATGAAGGCCTGAGATACAAGACCTGCCTCTGCTGCTCCAGCGACTCTCACGGTTCAGCTACAGCTAGATATGAGACCCTGTGACCCTCTCAGCTTCCTGTGAATGCAGACATTGCCTACGTGTTGAAGTGATAGGTGTTTTTTTTGCTTTCCTACAGGTTTAACTGAAATTCAGTTCATATTTAGGATCCTCGTGTTTTGTTCCAGGAAAAAAAGTGTTTCAGTTTAATGAGTGGAAGGAATATCATTTGACTTGATCTCACCTCGGCAACCATTTTTGATTGACATGCAACACAGCCAATCAGACAGCAGTGCTTTGGTTTTCATTTAAATAATGAGATAATGAGAAGTATTTTTGCATTTTTCTGCATCTGTTCTTTACGATCAAGTGTTCTTTCTGCCCACCAAAAAAGATGGACTGAGGTGTTATTCCAATGTTATGAGAGATAATATATTCTAAATGTATTTTGTCTACTTTTTATTTGATTAATGTAGGTACATTCAGATGATGCCCACAACCCAAACTGTCTCATGAAATCACTACCATAGTGCCTCAGCTCATTACTTTAGCCATTGATCTCAAAACTATTCTGTACAAACGCTGCCTTTTCTCATTCTTCCTTTTATACTCAGGCTTTTCATGTCTCTGGATATGAAAGGCATTAAAAGGTATTGTAAGGTTTGGTGCTTGAGGTTTGAAGGCGCCTCAGCAGAAAGTTCTAAAATGCTGTGTATACCAAACTATCTGAAGCCCTACAAAATGTTTAATTTTTGTTTTAATTCATTAGTGACTACTGCCATTTTCTTTTCTTTCAGATCCCTTCATCCTTTTATTTTAGAACAAAGTCGGGTCTTAATTCTCCTTCACCTCGTGTTAATTTGCGCTAGCACAATGGCAAGACTGGAGAGCTTCATAGAGAAGATTTGTTGTACTTTGAGAATGTGTAATATTTCTTAAATAAAGCTGCTATAATAGCTTGTAATAATGTGTCATGTTTGGAACTTAGTAGTGTGTAATTTCTTGTTTCCTGAAGCCTGTTTTTCTGCCACAGGAAAAAAATAATCAGTTTATATCTCAATTCAGACTTCGTTTCTTTTTTAGATTCAGAATTACAAGATATAAACTCAAGAATTCTGACTTTTTCTCACAATTCCAAGTTACAATCTCACTTCCTGCCGTGGAATCAAAATAATAAATGAGTTCATTACGAATTTTGCTTAAATTTTAACTTCCTTGCAGTTGTTCACAATTCAGTTTCTTCTCAGAATAGCAAGTTTATATTTATATCCTACATATTCTCAGCTGCAGGGGAAAAAAAGTTAGAATAGTGAGATATAAACTCAGAATTGCGATTTAAAAGGTCAGAAGCTAATTCTGTGGTGAAACATACTTCCATAGAATTAACACTCTGTGTATCATTTCTACAGAAATAATACAAATAGGCATGTCTGTTGCATTCCAAAAACAAACTTACCTCATGATTGGTGTGGTCTGATTCTCTAAAATTATGACTTTTATAGGCTGGTTCTTATGAATCGGTCAAAAAGAATTACAAGCCCGTGAGTTATCGGTTTAAATCGGTACAGTCACCAAATTCAGCAGGGTATTACTGAGCTACAGTAACAGCTGACTCACTGACTGGATGTTTATGACGACGTACAGTCAACGTTTTCACACAAAAGTGTTGGTGTAGTTGGCGCTAATATCCTGCACAACAGCGCGCCGTCGCGGACCTTTGCCGATTTCATCCCCCATCTCTTTCCCACTTCGCTTCTTGTCTACATGCGGTCCTATCTTAAAGGGGTCATATGATGCGATTTCAAGTTTTCCTTTCTCTTTGGAGTGTTACAAGCTGATTGTGCATAGATAAGATCCCTGAAGTTGCAAAGACTAAAGTCTCAAAACCAAAGAGATATTCTTTATCAAAGTTAAGACTCTGCCACGCCCCCCTAAAACGGCTCATTCTAACACGCCCCCACATATCTACCCCACTATGTGGAAATATTTGCATAATCCCGCCGCAAATGTGCACGCAAAGAAAGAAGGCATGGTGTCAGTAACCGCAGTTAGAAAATAATGATCTTTAAAAAAGCATCAAATGACCCCTTTAAAGGAAAGGATTCTTAGTTCACCCAAAAATAAAAAATTATGTCATTACTCATTCTTATGTCGTTCCAAACCCGTAAGACTTCGTTCATCTTCGGAACCTGGCGCATGCGTTTACGTTCAGTAGAAAGCGCGCGCATGCGTCGTGGCTCGTGGTACTCTCCAAAATGGCAGAAAACGTTAACTCCGAGAGAAGAATTGTTGAATAAATTATATTGTTTTTGTTTTCTTTGAACACAAAAAGTATTCTCGGAGCTAAGCAAAACTGAAGTTGAGCCACTGATGTCACATGGACTGTATTATTGATGTCCACGTTTCTGGGTCTGGGAACATTTTAGTTGTGTTGCTGTCTATGCAGGGTCTATGCAGAGGTATATCAAAAATATCTTAATTTGTGTTCCGAAGATGAATGAAGGTCTTACATGTTTGGAAGGACATGAGGGTAAGTAATTCATGACAGATTTTTGGGTGAACTAACCCTTTAATAAAAGAAAAAAACAAAACAAAAATAAAAGTTTTGTTTAGTATGTAGATGCTGATCAATCCACCTTATTTTGCAAAGTAAGCTATTTTCTTTCAATGTATGAGACTGCGATTGATTAGCCTCTATAGATAAATAACCAGAAGTCCACAAACCAGTGTTTATGATTACGATAATGAATTAAAATAATATAACAAATACCAGTTTGCTTTATCAAGCAGCATAACGGATTGTTTTTGTACAGCTAAAGTAAATGGAAGCAGGTGACACCGGAAGTTTCGTACATACAAGTTACAAATGGCCGCTCTTGCACGCAAGTTAAACATAAGGTGTGTAGATGTAATTCTTGAAAACACATTCACTGCATTTATGTGCTTTCATTAACAACAACAACAACACATTTGGTACCAAACAGATGCTTTATTTTAAAATAGCATATAAATACCTAAAAGACATTTGTGGACAGAGATGATAAAATACAAAAGGTTTATAAACAACTGTTTACATGTCTTTTTTGAGCATTACTGACCAAGCATTTACGACTATAAATGGGGACTAACTGACAAAGTGCAATAAAATGTATTGAAAGTTGTGTGGCTTGAGAGGAATTATGGCATTATATCATTATCCTCATTAGTCTCGTGACAAGTTCAAGTAGATTCATGGAAGCTGAGATGCTTCTATAAGTAAAGCCTGAGAAATCACACGAATTTTGAGTCACACCTCAGTCACTCTGACGAGGCATTTATTGCATTTCCTCCTCCTTACAGGACAGATTAAGTAATAAAAGAAATGTCCTGAGTCATATTTCAACCAATAAAAATGTGTGTACTGTATATTGAAGCTTGTTTCCACAACAGAATTAAAAATATTTAAAAGGTAATTGCAACATTTTTTTTAACAAATCTGACTCAACTGAATAAAAAAAATTAAAAAGGTAATTGCAACATTTTTTTTAACAAATCTGACTTTTTTTCTTAGAATTCTGAGTTTACATCTCACATTTCTGTATACTGTAATTCTCAAAATACTGTATATGGAAGCTTCTTTCTGCCACAGAATAAAAATAAAGGTAATTGCAACCTTTTATCTCACAATTCTGAATTTTTTTCTTACAATTTTTTTTTTATCATTATTTTAATACATTATTTATTACAGCAAATGCTATTTTTTATTTAATGAGGGATTTTTCACATTACGGTAATCCGAATTTGAAGGTGGGCAGTGTGATAAAAATATGGTGCAATGCAAAATTAACCATGTTAACAGTTAACAGTATATACACACTTATTTAGGGATGAAATATGACATGGACATTTCGTGATCATTTTGTGAGGTTCACACAATCCCCATTTTAATATTGCTGGTGCATTTACTGATGTGAAGAATGGGAAGTGAGATTGCATTACTAACAGTCCTGTTCAAATGTTTTGGTATTTGACAGCTCACGTTTAAGATCAGACTTCCCTGAACATCATTCTTGGTCCACACTTCACTTAAAACCACATAAAAAAAAATCTCCCTCACTCACATGAAGAGTTTCATAAACATTTTCCGAGTTGCAGGAGTTCACAGTTTGCTTGGTGGTGCTTTTACTGACGCCTTTCCCGTGTGAAGCGAAGCGGTACTGGCGGCGCTCGGTTTAAGTATGAGAAATGAGTCTGCTGTGCGTGAAGATCTAGTCATACCAGATCCGAGCGGAAGGGGGCGGCGGAGCTGTGGAAATGTTTCCAGACTGCCACTTGTGTCACGAGTGGTAGTCTGGACAGGGAAAGAGGAAGAGCTACAATGAAGGTCTCGTTACAACACAGTGCGCATCAGCTGATTTCATCACGGGAAGCCACGGGTGCAGAGGAGTACAGTGGGAAGGGGAGTATAAAACAACAACAGAAGCCCTTGTGCTGTATTCATGTTTCTATCGTTCTAGAAGCATGCACTGAAGGAAAGAAGGGAAAAGGAAAAAATGCATCGTCATATGCCCAAACTGCCTTTAGCATGCAAGCTGGTTGAGGTGCCAACACAAAAGCTGTCCTAACCTTGCAGGAGGTTTTTCTGGGTCGTAAAGCCATTATGACTTTCTTCGCCTTGTGAGATGGGAGATCCTGAATTAATTCAGCAAATGAATCGGTGAAAAAAAATAAACATCAGTTCTATGTAACGCATCTAAAAAGTGAAGACAACTTACCCCAGCCATTGGTTACCACGTCGCGATCCACATCCCGGTTGCAAATCTCATTGGCCAGTCGTTCGAAGTACTCCGGCAGGTCGGCGTATTCGTTGCCGTATGAGATGACCTTAATGCCCTTGTCTAGCATGTTGTCACGGAGCTTCTTGAATTCGCCCACATCCTCTCGCCGCACCAGCATGAAATGCTCAAGGTCAGACTTGTGTTTGACCGCCTCGAGAAACAGGGCCTGGAAGGTAGTGTCATCCACTGTCCTCCCACAGCCCAGGAACACAAAAGACTTGGTTTCATAGAGTTTCTGGATCTCCCTCTGCAAAAACATGCAACAATGTAATAAATACAGAGTTCTGGCATGAAACTCTAGATGGAGTTTCCGATAGGTCTAACTCAATCTGACTTAATGACATCATTATCACATGGCACAGCTGATTGGTTCTCTCCTGTATCAGTAGCCAATGAGCTCGCTGCTCAACATTCAAATATATGACTAGTGCTTGCAGTAGCAGTTGCAGCTTGCTTCAGAAACCCTCCACCTTCCCCAGCTCCACCTGTATAGATCTGCTACGAGGTGATTCATGTATGCTATGGGGTTATTTCATGTATGTTATATTTGCAGCAGCAATATTTCTTACATGCTTACCGCGGCATGTCTGTGGATGTATTGGCAGTAGCAAGTCTCGGTACTTGCTCTGCCGCAGCAGATCTATTCTGCCAAGACCAAATACATTAACATTGTCATGTACATTACCATGCCAATCCCTCCGAGAGTTGTCATGACAGAACTGACGTTAAGGACTGATATGATGATTTTACGTACACTTTGAATACATGTGAGTCTACTCATCTTATTAAAAATAAATAAATAAAATGTACACGTATTTTCCCCCCAAAAAACTTTTTATATACATCATGAATTATAAATTTTAGGGGGAGTTGCGCCAATTGAAATAACCTTGCCTTAAATGTCAGATTATCTGATATTTTGAGAGACTTAATTAATCTTGTTTAATTAATGTTTAATTATTAATCTCGACACACAATCATGCAGGGGTCTCTATGATATAATTTATTTTATTCTGCATGTTAGTCTCACCACATGACTTTGATTTGGTAAACAAAATTTATTCAAATATTAATAGGCAAAGCAGAAGTTAATTTGTTTCTAATTTTTTTGAAAATCGCACTTGTGATTTAAAGCACAATTTTAAAAAATCCAAGTTCGCTGTGCTTGTTTGTAGGGCTGCACAATTTGTAAAGTTTTGTGATTATCAGTATGACTAAAAGAATGTATAATATAAAAACAATAATAATACATACATATATATTTTACATTTTATTATTATTTGATTATATTATTATTTATCATCTCAATTATTATTTTCAATGCTACTACAACTACTAAATAAATGTACAACAATAACAAAAAAAACAAAAAAAAGAATATTTAAGAAAAGTAATATTTTTAAAGTCTTAATTTCTTCATTTTCAAACATTAAACCATCAAACTTTTGATTTTGACAGAAAACCACAGGGAGCCGTTAATAAGCACAGTGCCACGCTTCACTTTGAAAAACACAGCGGATTTACTTAATTCAATTCCAATTTGATAATCGCACTGAGCCATATCGCAATTTAGATTTTATTTCAATTAATCCCTAAGTATCATCCTGACATTTTTGACTTTATGACCCCGAAAACATATCAAACTGAATATGAATTCAGACATTATAACATGCTTATCATAGAAGAGGTGTATTCAATGTATGAATTATATTTTTAATGCATTTTTTAACTGCGTTATGTCAGACCATCATAACATAATAAACTGTTATGCTGCTTTTATCAGCATCATATAAACTTCATATAATGCTGTCATAACAGTTTGTATTTGGGTAAATTATTTCAAGGACTGGACAATAAGCAATAAAAACCACCACAAAAGGGAGTATCTCTTCAGGCCAAAATGCTTTGGTTCACAGTGTCCTCCACCCCGGTGAATTATCAACGTTCCAGTGGTGTGACTTTTTTTTTTTTTTTTTCTCCTGAGAGCTGAAAACATTCACTCACCATGACTTCTGTGTTCCTCAGAACGTTCTGGTAGCCAGCAGGATGCAGTACGATGCCGCTGGGGTTTGTGTAAACACCGTGAATATGGAGTACGCTCAGTCTTCTCTTCTCCTGAGCCCACTCCAGAACCTGCACACACAAGCACACAGCGGCATTTCATACTCCACTGCTCCCAATCCGGCTCCCACTAGGAGCGTCCAGCTGCTTTTAATGACCGCGGGTTCTAATCAAGAGGCATTTGATGGAAAAGGTGCACAAACACCCTGCCTAAAGGCCACGCTATGGAAAACCACACACGACCTGATGAATATAGACACAGGGAACTGAACATGCAGTCACTTGTGTTTCCGAGGGCCCTTCAGGTGAGCTGCTGTAGAGCTTACATGCACTAATGCACTACATGACGCTTGGCCTGAGACCATAAGGCTGATTTTATGGCTAATAGCTGAAGCTTTCGCTGCTTTGTGCTGAAGGAAATTTATGGCCAAAAGCAAACAGAGATGAACCCAGTGCCCTGAACATCTGAGGAACAGCGTTTTCAAAGCACACTTTGTTTTTAGTTTGCACTGAAAGCAACTGATGATCTGACGATGGGTATTTTTGTACAAGTCCCCATAGTCTCTTCTTCAGATATTTTTATGTTATTTATCAGTGACTTTTATCAGACATAATGCAATTCAATCATAGACGAAATAATCGTGCGCTATATGACATCACATTGCTGATGGACGTTCAGGTCCCGATGACCTGCCAACAAACATTACAATTTTGAAGTGTTTTATATTGATATGTTTATATGTTTTATATTGATATTGAATGAATTCTGAAGAAGACTGGAGTAATGATGCAGAAAATTCAGCTTTCTGGGAATGCAATTACTGGAGTCAACCAAAGCAGGCTTTTAGAGGGGAAAATAAGCATTATCTTCTTCAAAGATCTTGAAATGTTCTCCATGGAACACATCAAGGGAAATTAATAAGCACCTTAATTCATATATTTAGGCTAATCTTGTAGGCAATGAAATTGGCTTGATTTTTACACATGGTGGTGTTCACCAATGCAAACTTCAACCCCGATAATAGCAACCTCATAAGAAACAGAATACTTCAGTCAAATATTTAGGCTATATTTGTAGGTAATTAGAAACTCTGCATAAAATTTTTGATTCCAGAGTATGTGACAGATTGTGGAGAGAGCGCTGAGAATAGAGGAGTTTTGACAGCAGTGCCCTTGTCCTGGTCAGATTCAATCTCATTACACTGAGCTGAATTCATTCTCTGAGCTTGGCAGAGGCTCATGGAAAACCAGAGACAGCGCGAGAGAGAGAGAGGTGCTGCTATGAATAGCTTGCAGAATCCACTTTCTCAGGAAGCGGCTAATTATCAGCACCTTCACACCTGATGTGAACTAATGCCTCTGATCTCAGAGGTGTAAATGTCTTTCAACTGTTTACACCTGGTATTAACCTCGGTCTCAGCGTCTGATCATATGCGGTCAGCATTAAATACAGATGAAAAAGATGTACAAAACATTTTTGTAACAAACCACTCAAAATTGCATTTGCAGGGCTCCAGACTGTACCTAAAACAGTTCATTTGAGACCAAAAATATTAATATGCAAAATATATTTTTAACAAAATCTATTTAGCATTACATCACTTGCTTATCAATAGATCCTCTGCAGTAAATGGGTGCCATCAGAATGAAATAGCTAATAAAAAATAGTTTCTTACAAACATGCAGCTTTTCACTTCACAAAACATTATTTGATGGACTGGTAATGATTACTTGTGGATTATTGTGATGTTTTTATCAGCCATTTGGACTCTCATTCTGATGGCACTTATGCACTACAGACAAAAAATAAAGTTGAAAGTTGTGAAAACTACATATAATATAGAACCTTTTTACCATACATGCCATTGTAAAGATTAGAGGTTTATCCCTTACAGCCTTGATTTCATCTTGTGTCGAATTCAATATGGTGTCTACACTCACTAAGGTCTATTTATCTATTTTATTTTATTTTTTCTGGAGCCCTGATTTGTGTACTCAATGAAAAATAACAGCATTGAGCAACAAGCATTCGGAAATGAGATGAACATGCAATCAATTCTTAGAAGGGTCTGGACTTTTTTGTGCTTATCAACATTGTAACTCAATAACATTGATGTCTGAATCAAAAAAGCAGTCTGAAAGTCTCAAGCGTGACTTATATATTCATGCCCAAACATGTCAAAGCGCAAAATGTATTTTGACTGGCATCCACTGACTTGCTGCGAACATTACAAAGAATGCATAGCTAAATAAATATGTAATGCTGAAGCTGAATGGACTAGCATCTAGTCACAGCACGTTGTTCTGGAGGTGTGAATCCTGGACGCATGTTCAGATTAGCCTAGTTTTTTGCTCCACTGCTCTGCTCATGTAAGGCTCAAAACTCTCACAAGTAGGTTAAATCACTGAAAGACCTAACACTAACAATAACAAACAAACTGAGCTTGGAAATTCACTGGGTGGAGACAGACAGCAGGCTGATGTTTTTCTAGGCAAGTTATTTTGTTGATGTGAATTGTTCAGCTACGACCATTCCAGGCAACGAAACCCCAGCAATAGAGCTGAAATTCATTACCTAACTCCCTTTCACAAGTCTAATGCCATCTAAATCCTCTAGTGACACTGGTGGGTTTGGATGCAAATGATACTGAGGCTTGACAATGAAGAACAGGGATAAACCCCTGAGTGCTGTTTTGACGGGGCGACAAAAACAACAACATTGGTGGCACGTGGTTCTACGCCCCATTTTGGCAGGAGAGAGAGGAAGGGACTAATGATGGACAAACTCATAGTTGTGCTCTTCAGTCCATGCATTGCCTGGCATTGTGTTCATGATCCACATGTTTATTAGGGATCAACAATACAGAATTTTTTTCTTCAAGATTTTTCCTTGCCCTGCCAACTTTTCACTGATCACAGAAACTGAAACATTGTATGTTTAGTAAAATATTTTAAATGTTCTTTTTTATTATTAAATTTAAATTGATCTTTATTTTAAATTTACTGCTACTTTATAATATCAACCATAAAATCCGAGGCTGGACACTGTAAATCAATTTTAAACAATCTTCATTTTGATGAATCAATATGAATTCTTAAATCCTAAGATCCATCTTTTAGTCGACGCTGTTTCCTGTTGATGTGTGAACAAAATAAATTATATAAAAATATATGACAAAATATATGGATACATGAAATACAGTAGGTGGACAACCAAAATGCCTATTACCGCCGCAGGGCCACGGCGTTAACTGCAAGTCAGTCGCGTGTTAAAGTTGTTATAAATTATGTTAAAATTATGATATTTTGTTTTGTAAACTGAGATCAAATAACGAAATAAAACAACAATAACATTATAATATAAAATTATAACATCCTTTATTATAACATCCTGTATTTAAACAAAGTCTCATCTTTCAGTCAATTTTATAACAAAATTCTAACAATAAATGTGGTTTTCGACACTTTTAAATGTGGCATAACAGATCACTGTAGCCGCATCAGTTCAAGTGGCACGTGAACGGGCCGAGTACCAAAACAATCTTGTAGCCAATCAGCAGTAAGGGGCGTGGAGGAGAGGAGAGAGCGCTCAGAGCACCGGACGGACATTAGCCGAGCGACAGAAAGATAAGATGGCGGATAAAAAAAACAAAAGAGGAAACCGTCTGCACGAAATAGTAAAACATACTGAAGTGTTTCATGTAATAGCTCAATCGAGATGTCAACTGAACAGTTTATAAACTATATGTTATGTAACAGTTACATTTACCTCAAAAAAGCCATTCACTGTCTATAACTTGATAGTCAACTAGACAAATGTAACTCTAGAAAGGAGCATTTTGTATGTATCCATGAAATGTAGTTATATGACATCCACCGTTTAAATGTTAATATTTCTAATATCTTTTGCCAAATTCATGCTTGTTAATGTACCATTGACACTAGGGCTGTGCAAATAATCGAATGCGATTTTCATGCGCATCTCGTCAGTAAAGCCGGTTCTGTCATTAGTAGTAAATCATTGCCGATTTTGAACGCGATATTGCGTAGCTTGTCAGTGAACTACGGCTCTGTGTAGTAAATGCCGCTCCATCTGAAAGCATGTGCTGGAGATTTACTACTAATCACAGAACCGGCTTTACTGACAAGTGAAAAAATAATTAATAAATAATATATATATATATATATATAGAGAGAGAGAGAGAGAGACAGAGAGAGAGAGATAAATAGATAGAGAGAGAGCGAGAGAGAGAGAGTGTGCTTTCAAAAGTGGTAAGAAAATGTAAAAAAAAACATCTTACCGGTGAAAGTTTCTGGATAAGGTCATGAGCAACATGCACCAGGTTCTTGTCCTCTTGCAGACTTTTCTGGAAGCGGCGGCTCTCTTCCTCCTCAAGCAGATCAAAGTCATTGGCAGCATCTAGCAGCGCCTGGATCAGACCTTTCCAGGAGCGCAGCGCAGGCACCTGAGGAGCTACGGCTGAACTCACCCCCGTGCCGATCACCAGCACCAGCTCAGGGGCGCGCTTGGTCTTCAGGCTGGGCAACAACTTCCTTTAGTCAGCCGAGCAGGAGGAAATGTAATCAGGTCAGAGGAAAAACGCATATGGACAGAACTATGCTACAAAGTTGCATGCAAAGCATGGCTTAACCTGACTTCAAAAATATGATCTGAAACTTTTAAACAAACAATCAGTAAAAGGAGGTCCTTAACTATAAGAAAAAAAAGTCAACCTCATTAGCTGTTTCCTATTTCTTCTCTATGATGTTGATGATTTTTGCAAACTTCTTAAATGTTGAATATGTCAATGTAATTAAAACCCCTGGTTTGTGTAACTTGTATTGATGTGTTTAAAATAATTATTTCTAATTCTTTCAAAATCGGTTTCATTCAATCCTCTACGCTGTAAAGGAAACACAAAAGAAGATATCTTCTTTTGTGTTCTTACGGGGAATACAAAAGAAAATATTTTGAATAATGCTGGTAACAAAATGGTTTCAAATCCCATTGACTTCCAATGCATGGACAAAAAGTACAATGGAAATCAATGGGAACCAAAACTGGTTACCAGCTTTCTTCAAAATATCTTGTTTTGTCTTCTTCAGAAGAAAGAAAGTCATACAGGTTTGGAATGACATGAGGGTGTGTAAATGATGACAGAATTTTCATTTTTGGGTGGACTATCATTTTTTTCAAAGAATAGGAAAAACCTATCTGGCAAAGTCATTCTTATCAGGAAGTACAGGTCTTTGAAAGATCACATGTTCATCAGAACAGGTCAGCAAACAGGAGCTGACTTCAATGAAGAATATTTGGCTCGCCCTGGGAATGTGCTGGCAGCAAAGCAAGACACGAACATCTGTTGTTTTCATACCTGGCCTTCTTAGCCACTGTGTCGCCATCCTCAGAGTCATGGGAAGGACGCTTCTCTGTCTTCACTGTAACAACAGAGGCCATTCGACTCCTGAGAAACCAAGTACAATTCATTCAGTACAATTAAAGCAACAGATACTGACCAAAAGACTAAACAACAGATGACAGACAGATAGAATTCGTTTATATGCAATACGACATAGTATCACAGTTTTAGAACATAATTTCAACATATAAACCTAGTGCATTTAAGATTAGTGTTGTTACCAGGAATTAATAGGACCAATGTCAAGTGCTCATTTAGAAGGTTAATGAAGCTTAATTGAATTAATTGCCTTTGTTATCTTGACATTGAAAGAGGCTTATTCTCCTCTGGCTGGAGGAACAGGTTTTACAGTATTTCCATACTCATGATGAGAGGAAGAAATGTTGCAGTGATTTGTTGTACAAACTTCACTCAGGAGCAAACAGATGTTAGTGCATATCTCTTATCTTTCAGATTTCTTTTAGTTTTTCTTTCAAATTCATGCCAGACAGATTCGGGTGCACATAAAAGGCCCAAATAATTAATCATAACCTACAACAACAAACACTGACCAGACATCCAAGACAGCCTCTTGAGCTAGCAAGCTAACAGGCTAGCTACAATTGTATTTTTAGCGCCTAATAATCGAATTATTATAAAGTAATGAAATTTTTTTTCTGTAAATCCTTGAATCCAATCCATTACGAATAGTAATAACGTAACGTTAATTATTATTCTAAAACATGTTTTGGTTGTTTTAGCTTAGTTGAAGTCTTCAGTCACCTGTTGCTTTTGTTCCATTTGTGACAAAATACAGCTTTAGCATACAGGCTAATATTACACTATTGTCTATATGGATATTATCTCCAAACTACAAGACTAACAAAACAAAAAATAATAAACTGTATACTTTTAAGTTACACTTCGTTCAACTGGAAAGGCGAGATAGCGGAAGAGAGCAGATGTAACGTTGCCAATCCGCTAACTTACATCAAAAGACTAAAAGAAAGCAAGTTAACGACAACAGTACCGAAACAAAAAGGATATCTTAAAAGTTTCGAAACACGACTTACCCAGATGAACAGAGAAAAAAAATGAGGTTCCGAGTACTTTCTTAGATTTACTCGACGCGTTTACTAATGATAAAATAAAACACTACAAAAATAAACTTTTTTTTTTTTTTTTACCGAACTTTTAAGTGGCTTCCTATACAAGATCTCAATACCAGTAGGGTATCAGTGCCAGTCAGCCTTCGGAGTCTAAAACGCTAAAGGCCTTGAATGAATCAGTTCAGCCTTTAGCGAAGTACCTGTCTAGAGATTATCCTCCGAGAGTCTTGTGTACAGAAGCTTGTGCGCGCCCTTGCGTGTGTCTAATGATGACCAGTCTATGATGATGACTGATACAGTCACACTCTCTCTCACACACACACACACACGGTGGCTCCAAACACAACAGTCAATGAGAGTAGTAATTTTAATTTAATGATGTGAGACACATTAAATTATGTGAGTGGCATAGCTGACACATTATTGATTATCCAAACTTTTTCATTTTATAAACATCATAACTTAAACCGCTTTCTATGGAAGCCCGTTTCCGTCACTGAATAAAAAAATTAAAAAGGTAAGTGCGACTGTTTATCTCACAATTCTGACTTTTTTTTCTCGCTATTACGTGTTTGTTTCTCGCAATTCTGACTTTTTTCTCAGAATTGTGAGATAGGCTTAGCAATTGCGAGTTATAAAATCCAGTTCTGAGGAGGAAAAAAGACTATATGTTCTCAGAATTGCGAGTTTATAACTCCCAATTCAGACTTAATAACTCACAATTGCAAGTTTATATCACAATTCTGTGCACCAACGAAAATAAAGCCCTAGGAGAACTGTTGTGCCGTCTCTGATCAACACACAGGGGTGTTTCATTAATGAATCCACGTTTTTAAACGAATCGAAATGATTCAGTGAGCCATTCATAAGGCAGTCACTTGCTTCGTTTCTGAATGTATCAGGTATCAGCAGTTTGAACGAATCGATTGAATGAATGAGAATGACTCACTTATAAAGACAGGGATTTGCCACCACCTACTGGCGCTTTTAGTTTTATATTTAGAGTAGGCCTATCATTTCTTTTTTTAAATAATTTCATATTTTACTATTTATTTGTATTTTTGTATGTTGAATTAAAATATTTCTTTCTAAAGCTACTTTTTTGTAATGTCTATTCATCGTTTTTTTTTTCTAAATTAACACAATGATAACCATTATCTATAATAACTTTATCTTTAATTAATCAGCATGATGTGCATGTTAAATAATTAATAATTTGATTAATTACATTAGGTTTAGGTATTAGAACCATTAGGATTAGGCACATTAGGTAATTAATTAGATTTTTTTTTTTTTAATAATCACTTTTAATCATTTTAAAACAAAAAATACTGAGTTTGTATCGCAATTCTGAGAGAAAAAAAAAAGTCAGAATTTCGATGTTGTATCTCACAATTCGGAGAAAAAAAAGTTATAATTGCGAGATGTAAAGTCGAAATTGCGAGAAAAAAGGCTTCCAGGCTTTCTACCTTGATTCTGTAGGTAGCTGCTCAAATTCATTGCTGTCTTTTGTACTAATCATGTCTAGCATTCGTTTTCTTTGTCTTCTTCTCTGTTGTGCTTTTCTCCATTGGTCTCTCTTGCTTTGTTTCTCGCTCTCACTCAACTCTGCGACTGGTTTCACTTTTCCATGTCTTATTAGTCTGTACCAGGCCTCTCTTTGCTTTTCTAAATATTGTGCCCTTCTTGAGGGATCAGCATCGCGTCGAGCCCGGTATCTTCGCTGTTTCTCTGCTGCTGACATCTACAGAAATCATGGAAAGTGATGATTATGTACTTACTGTTTTATAATAATGGATCATGTAGGCTATATTTGGAGAAACCTTGCCAAATTTGGGGTCAGTAAGATTTTTGGTTTTGAAAAAAAAAATTATACTTTTATTCAACAAGGATGCATTAAATTGATCAAAGTGGCATTTATAATGATACAAAATAATTCCATTTCAAATAAATGCTGTTCATTGAAGTTTCTACTCATATAAAATCTATAACAGTATTAAGCAGCACGACTGTTTTCAACACTGATAAATAATAACAATAAGAATGTGTTTCTTGAGCTGCAAATATTAGAATTATTTCTGAAGGATCATGTGATACTGAAGACTCCAGTATTGATACTGAAAATTCAGCTTTACCATCACAGGAAAAAAATTACATTTTTAAATATACTGAAATAGAAAACTTTTTCTGTTAATTCCAATAATATTTCACAAATCTTACAGACCCCACTATGAACAGTAGTGCAAGCTATAGTTAAACTATTACAAGTATAGTTATATATAAACCACAACATACAAACAGGCTTAAATATAAAAATTATACTGATGAACATTGCTGGGTAACATAGTTGACAGATAGCAGCTAACATACTCGTCTTATTTTGATCAGACACATGGCATTTTTGTATAATAACAATATAATCCACTTACCAGTTTGTTTTCAAAATGTCTGTCACTGAAAGGCAATACAATCATGTGATACAGGTCAGATGGTTTTGGGACAAACTATTGCTCAGTTACATGGGGGTGTTGTATTAGTAACTTAGTTGACAACACGAGATATTTATTATTGTTGATAATAGAAGAAATATGATTATTGTATATATATTAGATGATACAAATAGTGTTTAATGTTCTGTCCTTTTGGTAAAAATCTGACAAGCTTAGAACTTCATTAAAAATCATAAAAAAATTGTATAGTTTTATAAATAATATAATTTATAGCATTGGCAAACAGGCAACTCAATGGCAGATGGCTTAAAGGGTTAGTTCACCCAAAAATGAAAATTCTGTCATTATTTACTCACCCTCATGTCGTTTCAAACCCGTAAGACCTTCGTTCATCTTCGGAACACAAATTAAGATATTTTTGATGGAATCTGAGAGCTGTCTGACCCTGCATAGACAGCAACACAACTGAAATGTTCCCAAGTCCAGAAACGTAGCAAGGAGATCTGTAAAATAATCCATGTGACATCAGTGGTTCAACCGCAATTATACGAAGCTACGAGAATACTTTTTGTGCGCAAAAGAAAAAAAAATAACGACTTTATTCAACAATTCGTCTCCTCCGCGTCACCCTGTAGCGACATTTTGGAGAATATACACTGGACGTAAACGGTGTATGCTGTTCTGTGTCAGCTGCGTCACGCCGGATCTGTTTCCTACGTTGTTTGTTATTTGATTTGAACTAAAACAGCGTATCCGATGTGACGTAGCTGACACAGAACAGCATACGTTGTTTTACGTCCAGCTGATACTCTCCAAAATGGCACTACAAGGTGACGTGGAGGAGATGAATTGTTGAATAAAGTGGGGGGTTTTTTCTTTTGCACACAAAAAGTATTCTCGTAGCTTCGTAAAATTACGGTTGAACACCTGATGTCACATGGATTATTTTACAGATGTCCTTGCTACGTCTCTGGAATTGGGAACATTTCAGTTGTGTTGCTGTCTATGGGAGGGTCAGACAGCTCTCAGA
>NW_015644168.1:891951-896412 GCF_001515625.1 Sinocyclocheilus rhinocerous
TGGCACCAGGGTGATGCGGAGGAGACGAATTGTTGAATAAAGTCATTATTTTTTTTTCTTTTGCGCAACAAAAAGTATTCTCGTAGCTTCGTAAAATTACGGTTGAACACCTGATGTCACATGGATTATTTTACAGATGTCCTTGCTACGTCTCTGGACTTGGGAACATTTCAGTTGTGTTGCTGTCTATGCAGGGTCAGACAGCTCTCAGATTCCATCAAAAATATCTTAATTTGTGTTCCGAAGATGAACGAAGGTCTTACGGGTTTGAAACCACTTGAGGGTGAGTAATTAATGACAGAATTTTCATTTTTGGGTGAACTAACCCTTTAAGAAAGAGCTCAAGTCTGTAAGTTGCTCCTTTTACAGCGGTTCAGTCTCAGTGAAAGTAGGATATGTTCCCATTCAAATGCTGCCTACAATAAAAAAGTTAATGGGTTAATAGAAGGGCATGCTCTGTTTTGGACAGGTCATGATGTGCCTGTGGTTAATGAAGCTTTAAGTTTTTTATAGCCTCTTGCAGAGACATGAGAGCATCCTTATTTTCAGTACTTTCTTCCTCTAGTTCTCTCTTTTCACCCACTGGCCATGTATTTGATTGCTTCTCACTGACTGCACATGAAAATCAACATAACTTAATTAAACAGGTAACTGTATAATGATTCAGTCATCAGACAAGCCATGAGTATGTTTATCTTTATAAATCATCAGCAGATGCAAAAATGATGGCAAAAATGATGAAATGCTTTTTTTTTTTTTTTAGAGGTAACATTGTTATATTTTTATCAGATTTTTTCCAAAATTCTTTAAATTTTCTCTAATACAGTATTTACTGCTAGCTGATGAATGATGCCTCATGGGTTAGTAGTAGAGTTGTCTGACATCTAGTGGTTCATGTCTTGAGGGGGAAAACAAACAATTGTAGGACTGTTCTTTAGAGATTTTATTACATCAACAAATGTTGATAGATAAAATACGTAGCCATATTCAAATGGTCATTTTGTGGGGGATGCTGAAGTGATCAATCACAAACCGAGGAGAGGCATTATGGTATATCCAGGTCTGATACTGCAGCAAAAACATAACTGCATTTGCAAGTATTTGCTAGGATATTACTTTGGTTTACACTGATATTTCTAGATAAACAAACATAGACCTATTTGATTAATTAATTAGTGAAATATTAATGTCCAAAATAACTGTAGATTATATATTATATATTAATAACTGTAGATAAATTTCTGATTTTCTGAACAAGATCAGTTTAACATTATGTAATTGCAGGCATTCCACTGTATGAAGCAGAAAAATCAATCCTGCAAGCCTTCACACAACACAAGCAAGTCTTTCAATGCATTATTATTAGGTAAATAAAGTCATATATTCTTAAAAGTGTGCTTCAAAAATAATATTGGATCAAAACTTACTGGATCATCACACCGGTAATCTTTAAATGTTTTCTGATTTTTATAGTATTTTACAAAATGCTATAGAGAGTGAAGGCACTTGCAAAACTTCCCAAAAACGTCCAAGCTCGCATTTCAGAAGAAAAAAATTATTATATATCAGTAATGACAATAGCTATATTATATATATATATATATATATTCTCATTACCATACAATATGTAATATATTTATTTTAAAATTAGCATAAATTATAATAATTATAAATACTACCCCTGTATATAAATATTTTTTTAAATACAATTTAAATAATAATATATCATTATTTTCTCCCTTTTTTGCTTTACAGTAATGAGAGTTGGGGGAAATATAATGTCATATTAGAATTTTTTTTTTAATGATCCTGAACACAAGCTTAATTTTCTATAAACATTTTATCATTTACTTATTTTGGTTTTGGGATGAACTATGACCGAGACATGTTCTTGAGAGTTTTGCGAACATTGTATTAGTAACAGCATAACAGAAGAAATGTTTCTGAACATCTGATATGTTGTTGCTTTGAACTCTTTTAAAAAATCAGCTGAATCCATATAACTTTGAAAAGGGTGTGTCCTACACTATGTTAAATATAACCCAGCGCTGGTTTAAAAAGGGACAAACCCAGCTATATAACCCAGCGGTTAGGTCAAAACAACCCAACCGCTGGGTCAAAACAACCCAATAGCTGGGTCAAAGCAACCCAACCGCTGGGTCGAAGCAACCCAACCGCTGGGTCGAAACAACCCAACCGCTGGGTCGAAACAACCCAACCGCTGGGTCGAAACATCCCAACCGCCATTTTGAGCATGACAACACCAGAAAGACTTTGGGTATCTAGGCAGGATGGTGCACAGTGTTTCTCTTTAAACTGAGATTGAACCTTCCCTAAAGTTAGTTTTTCCAATCAGAACGTTCAGCAGAACGGCCTTTCCCTCTCTGCACTCCTTCTGCGCCTTTTTAATGATGTCATCAAGCTGCGACTCATCCTCTCGGCCAATCAGGTAACCTTTGCCCCCGTAACCATCGGCTACAATATGGTAATCTGCAAGGAAGAGGTGGAACGGAACAGCATGTGAAGCAACTCCTCACTATGATTGATGAATATACCTTTGGAAAAGACCTTAATCATTACATTAAACACTTTTGTGAACAATAAGACAAAGTGTTACTGCGTAGACATTCAAACAAATGCAGTGAACAAGAGTTTAATGATTGCACTGCACCAAAGCCTCTCACCTGTAAAGGCCAGACCGCAGGCTACGTTGCTCCCGAGCATAGGCACTTGTTCTCTGGAGATCTGACTCCAGCATGCGTCATTTCCCACCAGAGCGATCACTGGGGTCTGATGTGAGACGACAAGGCAGTCGTTAGAGGTTTTCAAGAGAAAAGTAAGAGAAGCCACAGCAAGGATGTTTTTGAAGGAATATTCCAGGTTAAATTAGCAGCATCAAATTCCACTGAGAATATCCAAGTTGGTTAAAACAAAGTAGTGTTGATAGTTGTGAGCTTACAATGGAAGTCTATGGGCAAGTGTGCAATTTTTAATTTTTGTCCCTTTTTTTCATTTTTGCTGCCTTTGTGCTTGTTTATATCTAAATAAAAGTCTAAATTAAATCTGTTTATCATGTCTCATACTCATATTAAGCCACTCAATTCATATGTGTTACTTTAATGACATCTTTAACTTTTTGAAGCATTAAAGTTTTGGTGAAATGGACTTTCAATGGAGGGACAGAAATGCCTCAGATTTCATAAAAAAGTTGTGTTTCGAAGATGAACAAAAGTCAAGAGCAAATTTATGACAATTTTGGGTGAACTATCCCTTTAAGAGGTTGGAAATGTTGTGCATTTTTTACAAAACACATTCTACTACATTCTGAACTTGATGCAGTAAAAGTCAGTGTTGTAAGGGTTGTTACACGTGTTATGGTTGGTACCTTGTGACGTGTGAAGGTATCAAATTCAGCCACGCTATATCCGAGTGAACCATCGCCGTAAACTATCCATACCTGTAAACAAGATATTGGCTATGTTCACATGCTCCCTTATAATGTGATTAAAGGCTGTATTGTGCATAAAATGGAGCGCTTAGTGAAACGTGCTTTTTTAACAAGAAAAAATATTTGACCTCAGACTCAGGTCGACAAAGCTTTGCTCCCAGAGCAAAACCTCCTCCAACACCCAGAGTCCCAAAGGCCCCTGGTGAAAAGAGAAGCCACAAATCATTATGAACACAAATACTATGAGTGGATTTGACAAAACAGAGCTGGAGATTATTATGGAATTAGATTGTACCAAAAGTGAACATAACTCCAAGAATTGAACAAAAATATAATAACACTTTAAAAATAATAAAAAAATGAACTCAATGGCAAAAACAAGCATGTTATATAAATAATTATGGATTATGCACAGTTCTTTTATGGGGGAAGTCATGGCCTAATGGTTAGAGAGTCGGACTCGTAACCCAAAGGTTGCGGGTTCGAGTCTCGTACAGGCAGGGATTGTAGGTGGGGGGAGTGAATGTACAGCGCTCTCTTCCACCTTCAATACCACGACTGAGGTGCCCTTGAGCAAGGCACCGAACCCCCAACTGCTCCTCGGGCGCCGCAGCATAAATGGCTGCCCACTGCTCCGGGTGTGTGTTCACGGTGTGTGTGTGTTCACTGCTGTGTGTGTGCACTTTGGATGGGTTAAATGCAGAGCACTAATTACAAGTATGGGTCACTACACTTGGCCACATGTCACGTCACTTTCACTTTTTCACTTTATGCTTTCAATGTTTTTGTCATAATACATGTTATTAACCCAGTTAAGAAAATTATGTTGCTTGTCAGGACCAAAGACGAATGCATTAAAAATTATTTCAATATACAGTGGGTACGGAAAGTATTCAGACCCCCTTAAATTTTTCACTCTTTGTTATATTGCAGCCATTTGCTAAAATCATTTAAGTTAATTTTTTTTCCTCATTAATGTACACACAGCACCCCATATTGACAGAAAAACACAG
>NW_015644168.1:896494-916790 GCF_001515625.1 Sinocyclocheilus rhinocerous
GTTCGAGTCTCAGGTCCGGCAGGGATTGTAGGTGTGGGGAGTGAATGTACAGCGCTCTCTCCACCTTCAATACCACGACTGAGGTGCCCTTGAGCAAGGCACCGAACCCCCAACTGCTCCTCGGGCGCCGCAGCATAAATGGCTGCCCACTGCTCCGGGTGTGTGTTCACGGTGTGTGTGTGTTCACTGCTGTGTGTGTGCACTTTGGATGGGTTAAATGCAGAGCACTAATTACAAGTATGGGTCACTACACTTGGCCACATGTCACGTCACTTTCACTTTTTCACTTTATGCTTTCAATGTTATTGTCATAATACATGTTATTAACCCAGTTAAGAAAATTATGTTGCTTGTCAGGACCAAAGACGAATGTATTAAAAATTATTTCAATATATATGGATACGTTGTTTTAAATGGATAAAAAGTGTGTAATGAAGTTTACAAGTGCTGTTATGTACATTCAAAAAAGCTTGAATCATCTTACGTTGTGAGCATTTGAACAACTTGCATAAGAATCTACAGATTCAGACATAACGGAGGATAATCCTATGGAATCACAAACACAATAACTGTGACGGCTCTGCCTCTAACCTGGGTCCAGCCAGCGGAGCGGGCCCCGGGGTCTCATGATATATGCAGCGCTGCCGACAAAATCACCCCCATCAGCCACTATGATGCTGTCCTCAGCCAAGAGCTCATCCACACGATGCAAAACACTCAGAGGGTTCAAATGCCTCTCTGTCTTCTCATCTGCTTTTGATCTGATGGCAAAAACTGGCATAATGAGAAACTAAACAGGTAGACAACATCAAACATAGCCAAAAGTATATGGACAGACACCCCTTTTAAATATCAGGAGGGAACACTGCCAATTGTTTGGATGTCCATATGTTTTTGGCCAAGTAGTGTAGGCCTGATTCTCTCTCCAGAGACAATGAGTCCAAGCAGCTGAGATAAGATCACCTGTTAGCTTTCTCTTTGATGGCATCTCCCTCTTTCAGGCTCCTAGGCCATTCCTCTGGACATCTGTGTCCCTTCAGGGCTTTCGAGAGACGCAGGAGGAAAGAACCAGCATCACCTGAATAAGTTAGGAAAGGAAACCTTGTCACATAACATTTATATATTATACAAATATATAAACTGTACTATAAATACAGAGTTCTGGCATGAAACTCTAGATGGCGCAGTCCGATAGGTCTAACTCAATCTGACCTAATGACATCATTATCACATTATTATGTAATTATGTATATTATGTAAAAGTAAAATATAGCTGTTTACCTTGAATGGCCACTGTTGGCTTCCAGAACATGTCTGAGTTCTTTAGTAACTGACTCCTGTCTCTGTTGACAGCGATGATTTTGCTCCGTCTGTTCAGCACTCTTCCGTAACTCAGTCTGAAATCACACACCGTGCCTATGCACCAAAACAAACACATTCAGGAACAAAAACTACGCAAAACCCAGAGTTCCCACACTTCCCCACTTCACACAAAATTAAATATTTTATAAATAATTCCATGACTTGCGTATATATAAAATGTATTAACTGACTTTTCCAGGTATGGAATCACAACTTTAAAATTCACTGAGATTTCCAGACTTTCCAAACATACAGAGTATGTGTATGGAAAACATTTCTGCACATATTCCAACAGTTCAGTAGGTGGCATTGTTTCCCACCTGCCAGCAGCACGAGGTCAGCATCTTTTAAGGCATCTCTCCTGTTTTGTCTAATGTGCAGTGGGCTGTTCTTTCCCAACATCCCTCGGGACATTCCACCTAGGAAGCAGGGAATGCCTAAAGGTTCTAAAGCCTTTCTGTAAAAGAAGCATAGAAAATAACCCTGTCTAAAAATTGACTTCATGCACGTGTTATGGGTGCTTATGATCAATCATGCAAATCACTGGTTGTTGTTGTTTTGGACTTGAAACCAAATGCATTTTTGATCAATGTAATCTATATATACAGTACCAAAAGTCAACTGTCTGGACACACATACTGAATTTACATTTCTTAGGATCTTAGAAATCCTTGTGATCTAAATGTTTATACTGAAATACATGAAATTATTTGCATTTGTAGATACATTTACACAGCTGTGCCTCTGTATTAACAAAATAAGTAAATAAATAATATTTAATCATTTTAATGTGTTTTAAATGGATGAATTAGAGAGTGGGAAGTCACCATACATTACACTTTTCAATACGGTTTTACAACATTCCAGGATGCATTTCATAAATCTAGGAACGTATTGTGAGACTAAAGACAAAATATAAGATGGTATTGATTTGTTTCACATTTCGGTTCACTACATAATTTGCATACTTATGTGCTATCTCATACTTATGTCTTTGAGCAGGTGCGTCCACATTTTTGACTGGCAATGTATGAATTCATGTAATATGTAAATCTGGACTGGTGACCCAAAGGTCAGAGATTTACAGACCTGAAAAGGCGACCCCTGAACTGTTCAATGAACATTTGAAGAGACAGCTACTCATTTACCTGACATCATCCGCTGGTGTAGGGGGCAATGTTGCCTGACTGCCTAACAGTATGACAGGTTTCTTGGCTCTGCTCACCAATTCCACACACCTTTGGACCTGGAAAGAGTAAAAGGTTAAGAGTCACTCAAAGTGCAATGTGATCTTATCTTCTGTATTTGGGGCACAAGTCAACATTTCTCCATCTTTTGAGCTTTCTTTCCTGGGATGGTTGCATAAAGGTTTAGACTAGTCTTACAAGTTAGTCATCTATTTTTTTTTTTCTTTAAAACTGGTCATGTTTCTTTAAAGGCGGTCACTGGGACGTAAGACTTCATAAGACTGATTGGTTAACTACTAGTTGGTCAGACTAATTCTTAAGACACTGTCTTCACATAGAGGCCAAGTTTATGCAACTGGCACCAGGTGTCGTTTATGTAATGTGTTATATACTGAGACTAGATGATGATAATAGAATCTTGCAACATTATCGTTATCATGATCAGTTGCATCTACAGTCTAACTTCCAATACAATATATGCCATAACAGAGTAGACAAGTTTCACCTCATCCTCTGTGGCATGTGGGATGTGAACAGGAAGTGGGGACAGATCACGTGTCTCCCAAGCTCCAGCAAACAAGTTTGATAAATGATTCCGGAGATACCTATTTGATGACAAGAACGGCAATTGTTTCAGTCATGCTAAAGTCGGTTATTAAAACAACATTGCTTGTCATTTAATAACAAGATCATGTGCAGGAATAATAGTATGTGAATAGTGAGAAATGTTTATACCATGCAATGATTTTCCCCATCAGGCCTTTGGGAGTGTTTTTAGGGGCAAACTCTTTTTCCACCACATGGTAAGGGTACAGTGTGTCTATGGGAAACTCTATAAACACTGGGCCTGTGAATCAAACAAATACTGTAGAATTATGCAAAATTCATAAATAAAATTCAATTTGCTCAATGAAAGATAAAATAAAATAATTACATAATTTGTGCTGTAGTAATACACCCGAAAACTCTGGATGGTTGAAAAAGGTGACATTATCTTAAGTATTTGTATTATTACATATGTGACCCTGGACCACAAAACCAGTCATAAGGCTCTTTTTTTTTTCATTGAGATTTATACACTATCTGAAAACTGAATAAATAAGCTTTCCATTGATGTATGGATAGGACAATATTCGGCTGAGATACAACAACTTGAAAATCTGGAATCTAAGGGTGCAAAAAAATCAAAATATTGAGAAAATCACCTTTAAAGTATATATTAATGGAACATGATCTTTACTTAATATCCTAAAGATTTTGGCATAAAAGAAAAATGGATAAATTTGACCCGTACAATGTATTGTTGACTATTGCTACAAATATACCCGTGCTACTTATGACTGGTTTTGTGGTCCAGGGTCACATATTTTGTTTCTAATAATACAAATAATAGCCATTAACACTCTTTAATTCTTCTTTTTAAAAAATTGGAATCAGCACCTTTTCAGAAAATTCTGATAGAACTATATGTAAAACGGTAAAAAATACCATTTAAACTACTTTTTTTGACAAAAACAAAAAGTAAAAAAAAAAAAAAACATTTTAAAAGTTTTCCACAAGTTGGTATAATTCTTTAGGGTCTTCATGAAATGTCTGCAACATACAGTACTTTGGTTAAAATTCCTCAATGTTCGTGTAAAACATCACCCTTTTTACCTTGTCAAAAACAGCTCTGTTCACAGCGTGCATGTCCCTTTAAATGATCATGAGCTACTGCCCACCCCACCCCTCTCCTGTTTTTTGTGTATCTGGTGGCTCATTACCATCAAAAACAAAAATTAAGAAAATGGGAGAGAATGAAGACTCTTATGTTCACTAAAAAACACCTGCATTGCTTACAAGACACTGTTGTCACTACAGCTGATCGAGCGCAAAGAAAATGGCAGACAGCGTGCAACTGGCTGAGGGAGGGAATATGCTAATACGGGACAGTAGGTCAGTGGTCATGGGCGGGGCCTGAGCAGTATGATGTCATGCTCAGAAAATCAAAACGGCTAATAATTGAGACTGTTTAGGTTTCCTGGGGATTAAAAAAAGGGTGAATGGATTTTTATCATTGTAGGGTAGTTGTGTTCACACAATGCTACGACACATTTATAAGAAAAACTGGATTTTTGCATCCAATGTCCGCATTAAAAATTTCAGCATGTAGAGTCAGTTCCCCTCAAAGACCCATTCACATAAACCACCCACCCAAAATAAAAAGTACTCGGATTTGCACAAAATCAAGTTAATGGAATATTTATATATCAGAATGGCTAATTTTACCTAAAGGCAATACGTTTGCAGAGTATATTTCAGCGTCGCTGTACCTGGTGTGCCAGACTGTGCGACGGCCAAGGCTTTTCTGACAGTGGGAACAATTTCTCTCACAGTCCTCACTGACGCACAAAACTTACATAGAGGCTTGAAGAGGGACATTTGGTCAATATCCTGCAGTGCACCTCTACCCTGCAAAGAAACCGTCAGACATAATATTAATGACAAATGAATGATGCAGGTGACAACCAACAATTATTTCACTGAAATTCAACTGATTAAAAGCCTGTTTACACCAAAGACAATAACTGTAACAATTGATATACTGTAACTATAAAGTTGTAATAATCATTCTAATTATATGACAATAGGCAAGTATAATTATTGTTATTGTTCTTTGTGTGAACAGGCCATTAGTAGATGCAGTGCAGTGCAGCAACAACTTGTGTTGTATATATCATAAAACCAAAGTTCTGTTTTTCATAAGAACATATTTTTCATTGTCTGTGACTTTTGGGTGTCTCCATACAATGGAAGAGAAACTTGTTTGGTTACCAAACAGTCATACAGGTTTGTAACAACATGAATTTTTTGTAATTTTCAATTTTGTGTGAATGATGATTTTTTTTTAAATCCTTGCTGTTATGGTTCAAGGCTAGCTCCCTGAGAATCACTCCGGAGCTGAGATAAAATCCAGTGTTTACACAAGACACAGATAGAAATATGAAGAAAAGATAAGGAAGTTATAGAGACATAAGCTAACCAGAGCAGAGAGCAAATATTCATGTGACATGCGTATGAACAGCACGTGACTCATAGACTATACAGCACTTCCTGACCTGTAAGAGAGTGGCAGCGGCACCGCCAATCAGAAGCAGCGGTGATTCAGCCATTTGAGCATTCTTCACCGCAGTCACTGTGTTCGTCAGCCCCGGCCCCGCCGTCACCGCAGCCACACCGACTGTACCTATATCAGCAAAACGCAAGATTAATCAGCTTCTCCTACATCTTCTAACATGATTGATGCGTCCGCTTTTCTGTTTTTGATTCAGTCTTACCAGAAAGTCTTGCTACGGCATCGGCAGCAAACACAGCTGTGGCCTCGTGGCGTGTGTCAACAATGCGGATGCCCAGTTTCTCACAGGCCACCAGGATGGGTGAGATGTGTCCTCCCACCAATGTGAAGACAAATTTGATGCCATGAGCTCGCAAAACATCCGCCACGCTCTCACCTCCGTGTCGAGGGCTCTGTCTCTCTGTCTGGGAATGATTAACATTAAAGTTGCAATCAAATGGAAGTAGTGACAGATATTTTTATCTGTATTGTGATGTACACACTGGGAAAAAAAGATTTTTCGAAGTTGTAAATAAAACAAAAAATGGAATACGTTTTACAATAATTACTTCTCTGAGGCAGAAGTCTCCAAACTCATCCTTTCTAATCATCCTACTACTTGTCTGCTTGATCCTATTCCATCTCATCTCCTTCAAGCCATTTCTCCTGCAGTTGTACCTGCACTCACTTACATCAACACATCACTTCACATTGGTGTTTTCCCTCAGCATCCAGACAGGCTCGTATAACCTCACTACTTAAGAAAACCACCCTTAACCCATCTCTTTTAGAGAACTACAGACCGGTTTCCCTTCTTCCTTTCATTGCAAAAACACTTGAACGAGCTGTGTTCAACAAAGTCTCTGCCTTTCTCACACAGAACAACCTCCTCGACAGCAACCAGTCTGGTTTCAGAAGTGGACATTCAACCGAGACTGCCTTGCTAAGAAGATCAGGCCCTTTCTTTCGGAACATGCTTCACAACTCCTTGTTCAAACTCTTGTTCTGTCCAGGCTGGACTATTGCAATGCTCTCTTGGCAGGTCTTCCAGCCAGTTCTATCAAACCTGTACAACTAATCCAGAACGTGGCAGCAATATTAATTTTTAATGAGCCGAAAAGAATGCACGTCAAACCTCTGTTTATCAATTTGCACTGGCTACCAATAGCTGCTCGCATAAAATTCAATGCATTAATGTTTGCCTACAAAACCACCACTGGCTCTGCAGCCCTTTACCTAAATTCATTACTACAGACTTATGTGTCCTCTAGAAGCTTGCATTCTGCAAGTGAACGTCGCTTTATTGTGCCATCCCAAAGAGGCAAAAAAAAATCCCTTTCACAGACTTTTAAATTAAATGTTCCCTCCTGGTGGAATGACCTGCCCAACTCAATCCGAGCAGCTGAGTCCTTAGCCATCTTAAAGAATCAACTAAAAACACATCTCTTCCGTCTTTATTTGACCGTCTAACTCTAGCACTTTCTAATTCTATTCTTTAAAAAAAAAACTTGCCCCTTTTAGACTTACACTCTATTCATTTAATAACTGCTTGGTTTCTTAAAAAAAAACTAACACTAACTTTGTATTCTATTTGTTTTCTTTTTATTTATTATACAATTAACAAAAGCAAAAAAGACCTCTAACACTAGCTTACTCTATTCTTTTTCTATTCTATTTTCTTTTTATTATATAATTTAAAAACCCTTGTTACATGTACTGCGTTAAACTAACTGAGACTTGTTATAGCACTTGCATATCATTGCTCTTTTGTTGATTTTGATTGCTTCCATTGTCCTCATTTGTAAGTCGCTTTGGATAAAAGCGTCTGCTAAATGACTAAATGTAAATGTAAAATACTATTGTAGTCTTTCTACTTCAAATTTAATGCACTTTCTTACTTGCTTGATTTTTTTAAATATTTGTGAAATGTACTACCAATTTCTGAGTAAAAATTGTATATGCTCCATTTTTTTCAGTGCATCTCTTAGTGTGACAGATTATAGGAAAAAAAACTTGGGTGGGACTTGGTTCAACGAGTCGGTTGTTGATTGGATGTTAAGACGTAGGAGCTGCAATCAAAAGTGGAGGCAGATGAATGTGAGCTTGCAGGAGCAGGTTTTAGTGACTAAATGATTGAAAAATTCCTGCAAACATCAAGTCTGTCGTTTTCACCGGAAGGTCCAGTTATGACATTTTGTTTAAACATGCATGCATTTAGAAAACATATTCATGCATTTAAAAAATAGGTGAATTTTCATTTCACGCCGTAATAAAATATGTCAGACTAATCTTACTGTGTTTCTGTGAACTCTGTGCCAAAAAAGAGTTCTTGTCTCTCTTGTGTAGAGACAGTCATTATCGGTTTTACTTGTTTACTCAATACTTACAAACCAAACCATACCATATGCTGTTATATAAATTTCTGGCAATACAATACAAATGCTTAATAGGTGACGAATTGTTTGGTATTGGAGTCAGGCCACATGACAGCAGGCCTGTTATTACAGCATTACAGCACCTTTTGTTTTGTTGAAGAAAAAAAACAATAACCCAACTCCTGCTGTAATCATACACGTGTACACCTGGCACACATATACAATACTCATGCAAAACTGTGCTTCTTCACCTGGTAGTTTACAATTCTTGTATAGTTATTAAACATGCATGTTTTATTACTGTAAAAGTCACTACTAGATAGATAGATAGATAGATAGATGTCAAACTATGTTGTGAAAAGTTTATATATTATAATCAATGCAGATTTGTTACAATGTTTCATACCTTATGAAATAGCTGGTAAAGTAGGCCCAGTTTATAGAATGCAAGGATCACACCCCCAAGGGCAGCACCCAGAGAGCAGCCCAAAACCACAGAAATGTCCATATCTAAAGTGGGTTGGTGGTTTACGTGCTAATGTCCACCTGTCCTGTCAGAAACCTGTTCAGCAAAAGCAGGAAAACAAGTGAATAAGCAAGCCGCTAACAATGTGTGTTTCAAAGTTGACTTTTCCCGTGGACAAATGGCGAGACGGCGGTCAATATTCAACACGCTGTCATTGTTGATCTTTTTATGGCCTGGTTAAGGTCAGACAACACTGTACCTGCCAGCTCTTCCTCCCCTGCTACAGCTGCTGCTGTGCTGAGGCCGATGAATGCACTCCTATTGACGGCGTCACTCCCTAACACAAACAGAAAGCACTGACTGGACCGAGAGTGCTACGCAATAGGCGGAACAACTCTTCCGCTATTTGAGTAATTGTCTTTACTTGCACATTCAGCGCTCTCAGTTGATTCACTTTGAGAATAGCAGGCTGCGCCGTAACGTGATTGACAGCGCAGTCATCCAATCGGAGGCTGAAACGTATCTCCGTTACTCTAGGAACCACCACCAGAAAATGTATGGCTAGTATTAAGAATTTGTTTTTTGTTTTTTATTTAAGAGTGTTTTGTTGTGGTTACGCAGGCATACTTTTTATTTATTTATTTCAATTTAACACAATCGATGTAGGTGACACCGTATGACCTTTGCTCTAATGCTGTTCGAACAAAAGAACTGAACTTTGAGAGCTGCCTATCACTTAATATAACAGGAGTAACACCTTTAGACATGTACTGCACGTTACACAGCCATCTGTCGTAATAAAGAATAAAATAAAACGTTTTAACAGGACCTTTTTAATTTTCATAGGTCATAGAAACAGCCAGGGGTGTGGACTCGAGTCACATGACTCGAGACTTGACTCGGACTCGAGTCCCAAATTTGATGACTTGCGACTCGACTCTACATAATTAAAGAAGACTTGAGACTCGACTTAGACTTTGACAGCAATCACGATCCGTTCATGAAAAGCGCTGCCCTGCCCGTTTGATCGCCGCCCAGCAGACACACGGAGCAGGCATGACAAAGAAGAGGCGTGGCCGCCATCACTTCACTGGTGCTTGCCTCATCATCACCGTGACCGCTGCTGTTAAACGCTAAACATATTCCTCGCTTCTTCTGTTTGTCCGACACCGAGGTGCAACATGAGTGATGGATCCGCACAGCCACTGAAACACTTACAATGCTGTGTAGTATAAACTTGTGAAATGTCAGCAAAACGTCCACTTAAGTGAGCTTTTACTTCACTCTAATCTTTTACTTTCACTCAAATGATATTTGATATTTATAAGACTTTTTGAACAACTACTGTACTTTCGGCAGTTAAAACAAGGTTGTTAAACAGATAAGTTAATCATAAGGTATTTTGATTTAAAAATCCTTATGATTAACTAATCTGTTTGCCTCCAGGCTAGAAATTTAAGATCCGGCCCCGGATCCTGTCAGAATATCTGTTTTTTTCTGGTAACAGAACAACTAGTCAGCAAAGTTGTCTAATATCCAAAACCCGTTAACAGTATTAACAGTCTTCTATCAGCCAAGAAGTTGACTGAGCAAAGCCAAAGAAGGGCAGAAGCAGGAGACGAAGTGATTATGATAAAAAAAAGGAGCAGTTTATTGAATAATCTTAGTTGTGTATATTTCAATGCTCAGACTTCGTCTGACCAGCACAAATCCATCACGTGTTATTATACCACAAGCAATGGAAAATTACTGCTTCACAAAAACGGCCTGTGACATTAAAAACCTTGAAATGGAGACAATCTTTTTACTTGTGAAGACAAATATCTCATAAAACCACACAACCATACGACTAAACAACAATGGAAAAAATAATAATATAATATAAAGGACTGACCAATAAATGAATCAATAAAATGGGTGTATATATATGGTTAAAATGATTATTAGAAATAATTATATGATTAAATTTAATAATATATTATTAAATGATAAATGGTTATCAATGAAGGATGAATAAAAGAGTAAAAAAAAGAAAGTAAAACACAACACAAATGTATGCTTGCTCTCTCAAAGCAACACACACAGGTTGCTACTAAGAACCCTTAGATCTTTCATTGCCCCCCCTTAATCATATGAAAACATTTGATTACATTGACTGATTAAATGCAAGCACACTTCCATAATCATCACCAAAAACATACTTTGAAAAGAACAGGTCTCCTCTGTCATACCGTGTACCAGCATCAGTTAGTGGAATGTGTCTCTGAGTGATCTGACAAAGCAAATCAGCACTCTTATGACAGTGTATTATGTCTAGCATGTTCTTTTATTTTAGAAAATCCTGTTGCAATTATTATATGTTGTGCTTATTTATATGATTCATGATAAGTTAATACAGGTGGTACAGGTGGAATTGTATAAGAAAAGACACTACAAGCAAAATCTCTTTTTTTTCATGCAATGGTCCGTTTTTTGGGGGGGCTAGTTTGCTTCCATAACATGTCTTCTATCAAACTAGAGGAAAGAAAACATCTAAAATACACATTTAAATATTTATTTTATTACTGATTATCCTTACTCTGTCTGTAGTTTAAATTATAATACTATGTTTAAAGGCTATGATTTTTTTTCTCCTGAACGGAGCCAAAATTCTCCCCTTTAAATGTAACATTTTATGTGTTATGTGTGTTTATGTTTTGATTTCATCAAAAATATCTTAATTTGTGTTCCGAAGATGAACGGAGGTCTTATGGGTTTGGAACGACATGAGGGTGAGTAATTAATGACAGAATTTTCATTTTTGGGTGAACTAACCCTTTAAATTCTCAAGGTTTTTAGAGGGGTTTTCTTTGTATACAAGTTAAAAGTTCTAAGTTGAAAGTGCCTTTTTTCTTGCTTTTGACAATATTTTCTGATGTATAGAGTTATAGAAAGAGATATCCAAAATCTGGCTTTATCCAGTGTTAAGACTACTGTTCTGGAAATGTTTGCAAATTAGTACATATTTAATCAGATAACGTCTCAACTGCATATTTAAACATAGTTCAGAAAACCTGTAATACAAAACAGCTGTCTTAATTTGATATGATTAATCAAATGGGGAAGTCTATTGCTAAATCTGTACTCTTCACTTGTGATGTCTTGCTTTAAGTAATTCAAGTTCAGATCTGTTTTGATGGATGTAAGCCTGAGATTCATTGTAAAGCTGCAGGTGTGTTTCATATGAGGGTGCAAAACAGTTGTGTGGATACGTCGACTGTCTTGCCATATTCTAGATTTTCAGCAAAATGGATTGTTTCCGCAGCTTTGAGTTCCTCAAAAACAACAATCTAAAAGATCGAAAGGAAGACAAAAGGAAAGGACTTAAAGGAAGACACATAATTGATTAATGCAGAATAACCAGTTTAGACATGGATGACGGCTTTTGTCATACTTCACCACAGTCAAATCTTTATTTACATGCAGTCATTTACCTCATTATCTCCACTCCTGAGCCAGGGACCAGGAAGATAGAGGGCTTTCTGAGGACCAACTGACCAGTGGCGTCCAAGATTTTGCCCGTTCACAAAAACCACCCCTTTACTCCAATTCTGCCAACAATACAGAACAAATTCTGTGTCTTCTGTGTTCTAAGGCTATGAGCAAACATGTCAGTCAGGGAAGAAAAGCAAATGTGAGCACACAGAAATAAAACGGTGTAGAAATTTGCTGAATACTCACTGGCAGCTTCAAAAACGTATCTGTGGGCTGATCCACTACCAGGGATCCTCTGAAAAACGCAGGGTAGGTGGGCTTCGTACCAACAGACGTCCATTTCTGAGACTGCAGTCTAAGAAAAATGGAGAGATTCAAGGAAGATGGAGAGTTTGTTTCTTCATCAGAACACATTCGAAGAAATATAGCATTACACACTTGCTCATCAATGGATCCTCTGCAGTGAATGGGTGCCGTCAGAACGAGAGTCCAAACAGCTGATAAAAACATCACAATAATCCACAAATAGCGTATATAATCCACAAACTGTGAGTTTGTAATCAACAAATCCATCATTAAGATGTTTTTAACTTGAAAATGTTGGATAATGGACTCGTTTATGGCCAGAAGCGACGGTTTAAAGTTAAAATGCCTTAATGGTGGATTTGTTTCTCACAAACACACAGTTTTTCATTTAACAAGACATTAACTGATGGACTGGAGTGGTGTGGATTCCTTGTGGATTATTGTGATGTTTTTATCAGCTGTTTGGACTCTCATTCTGACGGCACCCATTCACTGCAGAGGATCCACTGGTGAGTAAATGATGTAATGCTCAATTTCTCCAAATCTGTTCCAATGGGCGAGGACGAGTAAATTGCATTTTCATTTTTGGGTGAATTATTCCTTTCACTTTTGTCCTATGCTTTTAAAACACCAGTTCTTAAACCCCAGATAAACCAGTTATGCAGCTGAAGTTACCCGAGCCATTATAGCACTATAGATACACAATACAGCGAAAAATACTCAGAATGAACCTGTTTATGAAACTGGTCTTCATATCCAAACAGTGCATGGTGAACTTTTTTAGAGGTACATTGTCCAGAGTTATATCACCAACAAGCCCTGCATGGATCAAAATGAAAATGAACGAGCATGCTGTTATGGTCACTATACTCCTGCTCATATATGAGCAATATCACTCGAGTACGAGAGCGATACCGGCTCTATATCAGCATGGCTGTGATTAGGCCAGTGATTGACGAACTGTTGTATAACTATTATTATAGTATAGTGAGATGCAATTAAACCATGTCAATATTTGACCATTTTTACTACACTGTTACTACACCTTTATGTTGGTTGTCAAGAGCTGGACCATAGTTCACTCGTCCACAGTTCTCAACAAGCAAACTCAAGGTCCTCTCACTCTGTGAACAGAAATTAGGGAAATGCACAATAATTAAACATAAAATGTAATTAGTACAAGATTAGTACAATGTTCATATATTTAGAAAAAGAACGTTGCAAATCAAAGATAGAAAATGTGTTTTTAATTGTATTATTATTATGCAATAAGTAGTTTTCATACTACTCAAATCTGTTTTAGATTGAGGTTTTTGTTTGGCAGGTTTAGTTTATGTAAAACCTTAATAAACCAAAAATGCATCATACTTACCTTACTGTGAGGTATTTTAACTTTCTGTGTTCTATTGTCTAAAACACCAATGAGTTCTCTGTCAATAAACACCTTCAAAAACAAAAAATGAATTAGAATTCTCTCCTTGATTTAATTTGTTCTTTATTGTCATGCATAATAACCTTTATGGAGGCCAGGATTGATCTGGAAAAGGTCTTACTAGAGCTCTGTCACGAACATGGTTCCTTGAGTTGAGATCTCCACCTGAATAAATGTCAGTCTGATAGAGTGTGTATCCATAGGACTGACCATTGTTGTGGTTTGCAGGAAGGCTCTCCATGTTGACAGGATCATCAGCTCTGAAAAGCTATTGGATAAATGGTTTTTAGTCATTTTGGGAACATATCTTGCCAAATGTGTTCTCCTCTTTCTAGTTTTTTTTCTTATACCATGAACTGCCTTTCAACATGAAGCAGTATTCACAAACCCATTATTCTTCCCTAATGTGACATTTATTAGTAAAAAAGGATATTTATTGATAAAAACATGTATACTCTGAAATGTGTATGTTTGATGCAAAACAAAAAATGAGGTTTATTCTCACAAGTCAAGCAAGCACGGTTGAGCTTGTTTACAATATTTGGTGAGCTCATGTTGATCAATGCTTACATGTGAATAAAAGCCTAAATTAAATCTGTTCATCATATAAAGTGATGTGCAAGGCAAATGGATTGTTTTTCATGCATTCATATATATTATGGCATTGCGTCAGGCAAAAAGTAAGCTTAGATACAAATTGTCCATTCTATCTGGAGTGATTGCTTCACTTCAGAAGACCTGACTGCTCGATCTATACTTTTACAATGTCTTTATGAACTTTTTAAAGCTTAAAAATGGTGGTTATGTGTACTTTCAATGGACAGACAAAATGATGAGAGAATTTTGAAACAAAAATCTTCGTTCGTGTTCCATTTTTGAGGAAAGAAAAGAAGTGAATAAAAAAAATAATAATAGTGGGATACACTGTTCTTACTGTTTCTGCACATTGAAGACTCTCCCATAGTGAAATATAATGAGTAACTGCCAGCGGCTCATATGCTCTTCTGCTCTGCACATCTGGCGGCTCTGATATCGGCTCATCTGTCATAAATACAGACAGACAGACATGAAGAGACAAGGACAGAGGTACAGAGAGCTTAAATACATTTTTAAAACATCAGATTCTGTAATCAGGGACAACATTGTAGAAACATACTGCTGTAGGTGCTCAGCAGGTTCCTCAGGAGTTGATACTTGGTTGTATAATCACCACTTTCAGTCAGTGGAGCATCATAATCTAAGAGAGATGCAGAGGGGACGATGTTTAAGGGCCAAAAGAGTAAAAGCACACATACACTACCGTTCAAAAGATTTTAAAAATATTTTTGTGCTGCATTTGTTTGATCACAATGAGTAATATTGTGAAATATTATTACTTAAAGATGTTAATTTTATTCTTATTATAATTTACGATAAATCAAGGTAACTTTTTCTGTTGTAATATATTTTAAAAAGCAATTTATTCCGGTAAACAGTATTTATTTATTATATTTATCTTTTATAACATTACACATGTTTACTCTGTCATAACAGAAGAGATCCAGACACAATACATGTCAAAGCAGAGAGAGAATTTATCAGACATTAGAATATATACTGACAAAAGGAAAAGGATCGAAGGCCTAATTCCCCTGCTAGACGAATGTATGCCCTTGAAGCATGCAAAGATTTTGTTACATTAATGAACACATTTGTTAAAATGGAATGTGATATGAACTGTTTATTCTTGAGGCAAACTTCACTGTGGTTCATACACTAGTCATACACTGAAAACAGTAATATTTTCAAATATTACTATAATTTAAAAGAACTGTTTTCTTGATCATGTGACACTGCAGACTGGAGTAATGGCTGATGAAAATTCAGCTTTGTTATCAAATCACATATTGTAAAAAAGAAATGGTTCTTTTAAAATCGTAATAATATTGCACAATACTACTGTTTTACTGTATTTTGACCAAATAAATGCATCCTTGGTGAGCATAGAAGACTTCTTTTAAAACCGTAAAAAAAAAAAAAGTTAATTATTTCAAACTTTTGACCGTTAGTGTGATTGTGGGGTTTTAAAAACCCAGGAAAAAAAACACTTATATTGAATATACATACAACTAACAAGCCGTATATGAAAACCAATATATTTGGTACAGTAATCACCCAGAACACAGGCAACACCTCTAGCAACTCTTTTGCTACTAATATTTTCCTCAGCACATGTAAAACTCTTCTTCTTATAGTTCAGAAATATCATTAATACATTTCATATAAATAAATAAACAAACAAACCAACATCACTTACTCCAGATCCAGCTCCTCCTGAAAAAGATAAACTCCTCTTTCTGGTTCATGAAGATTCCACGGCACGTACCTGACAGACAAAACATGACGAATATGACTCTTCAAGAAGATTCTGAGGGGGAAAGAAAAAATCTGTCATGGTCTTACGTGGTGAGAGTATTGAGACCACAGGCCTTGAGTTTGAGCAGCCGGTCTCTCCAGTATGCCCTGGGGACCCGAAAGTAATGGATGGAGCCTCCGAGGATCCGAAATGGGGCTCCATCTAAAGTGAAGTGGGTGGAGTCTGCCCTCAGTCCCTGTCTCTCTGACATTCTCTGAAAGAACCACACTATTTAAAAAAATGACAGAATATTTGATATAAAATGCTGTAATTAAGCTCACACTTGGATTGAATCTGTTCAGTGAGAATTATTAAAATATAAAAAGAAGTGTGCTTAATTGTAGTGAATGTGCACTTAAAGGGATAGTTCACCCAAAAATGAAAATTTGATGTTTATCTGCTTACCCCCAGGGCATCCAAGATGTAGGTGACTTTGTTTCTTCAGTAGAACACATATGATGATTTTTAACTCCAGCCGTGCAGACAATATGATATTAGTCAAATAAAAGGCAGTTTAAGTGTATAAAGAGAGCACACATTTATGACTATGTTTAACACACTTAAGTACACACTTTTAAAAAGTGCACTTTGTAATAACGACGAACACTTTAAACCTCATGTTTAATAATCTTTTGTAAGACTTTGAAGTACACTTATTTTGATGTGTTAACTAACATAGCAAAGCACACGTAAAGTACTTGATTTTAATTTTAACAGTAGTGTTAAATTTATTTTAAATGTGCAATTTTTTACAAATGTGTAATCACAAATGTATTTAAAAAAATTAAATACAAGTTTCAGTAGGAATGCATATATTTTAGTTACCATAAATGTTTGTCAGTACAATTGGCATTTTAACCACATTTAAAAGACAATAGAATTATGAAATTACAATTTACAATTTATGTATTTAAATGAGCACTTTTAATTTCAACGAACTGCATTTAACTTAAACTTACACCATAATGCATTTTTATTTAACTGTAAATAACATGCAATTAAATGTCCAAAAGCATTACATTCGGTTTACATTTAAGTACATTATTTTAAAGTGTATTATTTCTATAACAAGTACTTTTTTAAAATTACGTTAAAGTGTACTTTCTATAAACTTGTTAGAACACTGAGCAAATTGAATCTAATGTATCAAATGGGTCTGATTCAAAATGACATACACTACACATAAAAACCAAGATGTATAAATTATATATTAGCCGTATTATTGAGTCTTACCTACAACACTGTTACACTGGCAGTTGTTCAGAGAGGAGCACTAAGCTGTGCCACTGTACCAGCTGGATCAAAGGGAATCAATGAAGCAAAGTCCAGAATACACTGATACAAAGAGAACAAGGCAGGCTTTGTTTTGAGGAGCAAACAAACATATAGAATGCTGTTGTTGTGGTTTGGGGTGGAGGACTAAATATAAGCGTACTTATAGTATAGGCTACTATATCCTATTATCCATGTGATTCTGAATTTATTTTATTTTATTTCTTAAATATATGTTGTTGTTTTTTTGGCGTTATTTAATTATTTTAATCTAGTCTTTAAGGAAAAATGGCTTTTGCTACATTGACCACATACCGCCACCATGTGGTGTAAACCATCCCATACAAACAATACTTATAGTATAGGCTACTATATCCTATTATCCATGTGATTCTGAATTTATTTGTATTTTATTTCTTAAATATATGTTGTTGTTTTTTTTTGGCGTTATTTAATTATTTTAATCTAGTCTTTAAGGAAAAATGGCTTTTGCTACATTGACCACATACCGCCACCATGTGGTGTAAACCATCCCATACAAACACCATTCAACGTTCACAGTTCCAGTTCTTTAACAAACAAAACAAAACAAAAATACTCGTTTGCCTAATAAGCATAAATTCCCTTATTTTGACAACTTCTGCCTGTTTTTCGATTGGTCTTAATTTGCTAATGTGGATAGAACAAACTCAAAAAAGCAAATAAGAGTCACAAGGAAGGCACGTCCACTTATACAGTCATATAAATATGATCATAAAAATAGTAAAAAGTCCATAGAATAGACACTTCGTGTATCGACTACCCTTGAATTGTCTCGACGAGCTTTCCTCGATGTGTTGACGTTAAGTTACTTTTAAAACAGGACGTCGTGGAGGGACATAACGAAAGGCTCACCGCTTTTTAAATAACCAATAACCTTTATATCTTACGTTTTATTTCTGCACCGTAAAAATAAATGACTCACTTTAACATTAGCCTATCTTATTTTAGTCAGCTGCTCCAGCGCTGGTTCCAGCTCCCAGTCTGTGTTGTTGAGCGACATCTACTGACACTACAGCCCAGTGTTGCCAACTAATTTTCAGGGGAAGTTGCTAAAGGAAGGTCCATTTGTTGTTAAAAGTTGCTAAATGATGTTGTGATGTCATTGCGCGATGACGTCATTACGTAATCACGACGCAAAATTGTGTCACTACATCAAATCTCAGCAAAAATATATTTTTTATGTTAATTTACATTTGTTCGTAAAATACTATAAATGCATAATATAATGTTAAAATATAAATAACTATTTTTTATATACAACATTGAACACTTTTGAACGATTTAATTTCTGAGCGATTACAAGTTTTTTTATTAGCTAGTAAACTAGTAAAACTACACATTCAAGCAATAACTTAATTCATGTGATGTTGTATACTTCTAGGCATCTTTGGTTTCCTCTTTTTGTGAAATTTAGATGGAAAATGTGTGCCTTTTTATTGTTTGAGTCACTTATGAAAAGTTGCTAAAAGTAGCCAAATAAAATTTAAAAATAGCTAAATTTGTTGCTAGGTGTAGTCTGAAAAGTTGCTAAATTTAGCAACAAAATTGCTAAACTGGCAACACTGCTACAGCCGAGACATGCTAGATAATATGAAGATTATAGCCTACTACATAAATGAAAGTATTGATTCCTATTTCTATTTCATACATTTGATTTTGAGTTTTTTTTTTTTTTTTTGGTACCGTGTTTGTTCACAGAGAAAGAGAGATTAGAGAGATTGGCAGAACTTATCATTTATCCTCGCTTTTATTTAAGTTGTGGAAGTTTAAGCTGCCGCTTATGCCGCTTAATTTTTTTAATTAGGCCCGAAACGTTTTTAATAATTTGGTTCCAAGTTATTTAGTAAATAATTTTGATATGTTAGAGATCAGCATACCTCACTAGGAATTACTGTACAATATTTGCCCATAAATCTATAATTAAAACCCTCTATGGTATGCATTATGTTCTTACCATGAAATATTTTTTTAAATAAGTTTTTATTACATGAAATAGCTTCAATTATACAAATCAAAACAAAGATTTTTGGGGGGTATTTGGCCAAAAAAAAGTCGTTTTTCTATTAAATTATGATTTTCTTTTCAACTGAAATGCATATTTCTTTTAGAAATTGATGCATTCAATCTTAATTTCCATCCAAATCTGCCACACATACATACAGACACATATACACATGCACACACACACACACACACACACTCGTATCGTTAGTCACTGAAGGCTAACTCATCCTCATTGTCATCACATGGAAGAGCCACTCTGCACTCATCCTATTGCCCTTTCCGTTAAATATTGCTGTATTCATTTGCTGAAAAGAATAAATAATTTTCTTATTAAAAAATAACAACAATTAAAATAAAATAAGATATCTAAAAATAAAACATATATAATGGTAATATGCGGTAAAACTTTAAAAAAGTTTTATGGTCTATGGCACATAAAATCTTTAATATTTCACTTCCTTTTTGCATGAGATATTTAAGTCTGTCATATCACACTCAGTAAACTGTGAATGTGTGGTTAGATGTTTAGTGGTAGCTATGAGAGAAACTGCAGTTTGTGTACTGTCTTTGTTTTGGTCTGTTTTCAGGTTCATTGGCTCAGCATGTTAAAAGAACTGTTGTTACCTGTGATATATTTTTATACCATTAGCATGAAATTGCACTACACTCATTATATCTTCAGAGTTGTTTATATCACTGGTTTGCACTCTAACTGCCATGTGCCTTATGCCACTTTTTCTATCTCTTTTCTTTTTTTCTTTTTTGTTTTTTTTTACAATGTCCTTATTTATATATTGTATAGGTTGTATTTTATATATTTTTCGAACTGTATTTATCTGTATTATGTCTACTGTTAGTGTTAAGTGTTAACTGTATGCACAGGGTCT
>NW_015644168.1:917149-921838 GCF_001515625.1 Sinocyclocheilus rhinocerous
GGTTACAGGGTTACAACGGATAATGGATAATGGATAACGGATAATGTCCTGGAAAATTACTAGTACCTTTTCCATTTTTCTAGATATTTTTCTTACAGTGTACTAACTGATCAACAATCACAGGTACAAGCTACTAACAAGGTGTATCATAAATGAACAATTATTAAATTATTATTGTTATTATCAAATTGAACAACTGCAAAAAGCAATAACTTAATTCATGTGATGTTGTATACTTCTAGGCATCTTTGGTTTCCTCTTTTTGTGAAATTTAGATGGAAAATGTGTGCCTTTTTATTGTTTGAGTCACTTATGAAAAGTTGCTAAAAGTAGCCAAATAAAATTTAAAAATAGCTAAATTTGTTGCTAGGTGTAGTCTGAAAAGTTGCTAAATTTAGCAACAAAATTGCTAAACTGGCAACACTGCTACAGCCGAGACATGCTAGATAATATGAAGATTATAGCCTACTACATAAATGAAAGTATTGATTCCTATTTCTATTTCATACATTTGATTTGAGTTTTTTTTTTTTTTTTTGGTACCGTGTTTGTTCACAGAGAAAGAGAGATTGGCCTAACTTGCAGAACTTATCATTTATCCTCGCTTTTATTTAAGTTGTGGAAGTTTAAGCTGCCGCTTAAAATTATTATTTTTTTTAATTAGGCCCGAAACGTTTTTAATAATTTGGTTCCAAGTTATTTAGTAAATAATTTTGATATGTTAGAGATCAGCATACCTCACTAGGAATTACTGTACAATATTTGCCCATAAATCTATAATTGCCTATACAATTGCATGGAATAAATTGCCAGTGTTATTAAAACCCTCTATGCTATGCATTATGTTCTTACCATGAAATATTTTTTTAAATAAGTTTTTATTACATGAAATAGCTTCAATTATACAAATCAAAACAAAGATTTTTGGGGGGTATTTGGCCAAAAAAAAGTCGTTTTTCTATTAAATTATGATTTTCTTTTCAACTGAAATGCATATTTCTTTTAGAAATTGATGCATTCAATCTTAATTTCCATCCAAATCTGCCACACATACATACAGACACATATACACATGCACACACACACACACACACACACACATACACACACACACACATACACACACACACTCGTATCGTTAGTCACTGAAGGCTAACTCATCCTCATTGTCATCACATGGAAGAGCCACTCTGCACTCATCCTATTGCCCTTTCCGTTAAATATTGCTGTATTCATTTGCTGAAAAGAATAAATAATTTTCTTATTAAAAAATAACAACAATTAAAATAAAATAAGATATCTAAAAATAACACATATATAATGGTAATATGCGGTAAAACTTTTAAAAAGTTTTATGGTCTATGGCACATGAATTCTTTAATATTTCACTTCCTTTTTGCATGAGATATTTAAGTCTGTCATATATCACACTCAGTAAACTGTGAATGTGTGGTTAGATGTTTAGTGGTAGCTATGAGAGAAACTGCAGTTTGTGTACTGTCTTTGTTTTGGTCTGTTTTCAGGTTCATTGGCTCAGCATGTTAAAAGAACTGTTGTTACCTGTGATATATTTTTATACCATTAGCATGAAATTGCACTACACTCATTATATCTTCAGAGTTGTTTATATCACTGGTTTGCACTCTAACTGCCATGTGCCTTATGCCACTTTTTCTATCTCTTTTCTTTTTTTCTTTTTTGTTTTTTTTTACAATGTCCTTATTTATATATTGTATAGGTTGTATTTTATATATTTTTCGCTCACCTCAGAATGTTTGCTACAGATCTTCTTGTATTCAGCTCTATTCTATCAGGTTGGTATTTTTCATCCAATCTTAATTTCCATCCAAATCTGCCACACATACATACAGACACATATACACATGCACACACACACACACACACACACTCGTATCGTTAGTCACTGAAGGCTAACTCATCCTCATTGTCATCACATGGAAGAGCCACTCTGCACTCATCCTATTGCCCTTTCCGTTAAAAATTGCTGTATTCATTTTCTGAAAAGAATAAATAATTTTCTTATTAAAAAATAACAACAATTAAAATAAAATAAGATATCTAAAAATAAAACATATATAATGGTAATATGCGGTAAAACTTTAAAAAAGTTTTATGGTCTATGGCACATAAAATCTTTAATATTTCACTTCCTTTTTGCATGAGATATTTAAGTCTGTCATATCACACTCAGTAAACTGTGAATGTGTGGTTAGATGTTTAGTGGTAGCTATGAGAGAAACTGCAGTTTGTGTACTGTCTTTGTTTTGGTCTGTTTTCAGGTTCATTGGCTCAGCATGTTAAAAGAACTGTTGTTAACTGTGATAGATTTTTATACCATTAGCATGAAATTGCACTACACTCATTATATCTTCACAGTTGTTTATATCACTGGTTTGCACTCTAACTGCCATGTGCCTTATGCCACTTTTTCTATCTCTTTTCTTTCTTTTTTTTAAATTAGGCCAGAAACGTTTTTAATAATTTGGTTCCAAGTTATTTAGTAAATCATTTTGATATGTTAGAGATCAGCATACCTCACTAGGAATTACTGTACAATATTTGCCCATAAATCTATAATTAAAACCCTCTATGGTATGCATTATGTTCTTACCATGAAATATTTTTTAAAATAAGTTTTTATTACATGAAATAGCTTCAATTATACAAATCAAAACAAAGATTTTGGGGGGGTATTTGGCCGTTTTTCTATTAAATTATGATTTTCTTTTCAACTGAAATGCATATTTCTTTTAGAAATTGATGCATCCAGTCTTAATTTCCATCCAAATCTGCCACACTTTTTATACCATTAGCATGAAATTGCACTACACTCATTATATCTTCAGAGTTGTTTATATCACTGGTTTGCACTCTAACTGCCATGTGCCTTATGCCACTTTTTCTATCTCTTTTCTTTTTTTCTTTTTTGTTTTTTTTTACAATGTCCTTATTTATATATTGTATAGGTTGTATTTTATATATTTTTCGAACTGTATTTATCTGTATTATGTCTACTGTTAGTGTTAAGTGTTAACTGTATGCACCAAGGGTCTGAGAGTAACGCAATTTCAATTCTCTGTATGTATGTGCTGTACATGTGGCAGAATTGACAATAAAGCAGACTTTGACTTTTGACTTTGATACCAACAAACTAAAGGCTGCTCACTTTTGTCTGATTTGCTGTTCAGTCTCATGGACAGCTTTAAAAGGATGTTACTCTCAAAACTAAAAAATCTGTTTAATTTATGAATTATATGTTTAATTCATTTATTAGGTAATGACCTTCGTGTAATTTCCAAACTCATATGAATATTTTTTTTTCTGTGCAACGCAAAAGGAGATGTTTCACAGAATATCAGTGCTGTTCTTTTGCAACATTTTATTTGATATAAAAGTATCTGATAGATGGTTTGAAATGAACAAGAATAATATCTTTTTTCTTTCATCATCTAAAAGTGTTAAACACATGGACTTATTTTTTATTATCTTCTACTCTTATCATATGTATAGCATTGCATAAAAGCAAGTATGAGCAGTGTGCTTTAAAGGGATGTTTCTCTCAAAACTAAAAAATCAGTTTAATTTATGAATTATATGTTTAATTCATTTATTAGGTAATGACCTTCGTGTAATTTCCAAACTCATATGAATATTTTTTTTTCTGTGCAACGCAAAAGGAGATGTTTCACAGAATATCAGTGCTGTTCTTTTGCAACATTTTATTTGATATAAAAGTATCTGATTTGAAATGAGCAAGAATAATATCTTTTTTTCTTTCATCATCTAAAAGTGTTAAACACATGGACTTATTTTTTATTATCTTCTACTCTTATCATATGTATAGCATTGCATAAAAGCAAGTATGAGCAGTGTGGGTTTTTATATTGTGGGGCCACAACACAACCATATTAGAGGCAACGCAAACAAAACACCACGCTTTTCATAATGACATCAACATCCTGTGTGAGTTTTACACTAATGCTGCTAGGACCACAGCAGGGGCTTTTCCCATTATTCAGAAGCAGTGTTAACTTCACAGTTTAAAACGAGAGCAAGCTCAGAGCAAAACAATATTAATTTCTTTATTAATGTAATAATTACTAATGTTTATTAATCTAAAATATAAGTATTAACATATTTAGCTATAATGTAACATATTTTAGGTTCTTTTTCATCAGGCTCCGTGTCTTTTACTGGTTTCTTATTCTTGATAATATTTTCATTTCTTTAACTGGGGACTCTTGAGCTTATGCACACCATAATATTAATGCAAAAATCATGGCTGAAATCCAAAACATGATTTAAAAAAAAAATTATAATAATAATAAAATTATGTTGTATACAATTATTTGATATGTTGTTTGAAATAATTGAAATACTGAAATAATTCTGCTTTTTGCATTTCAGACCTAATCTAATCTCAGTCTAACATAGACTTCAAATTCTTTCACTTCTTCTTTACATTTTCTGTTGATGTTCAAATTAGCTGTATTGCTTGTAATGGGCAAAAGTTGAACTGCAGTGAAGAAAGAAACAACATTTTGAACAAAAAGCTGACAAAAAGACTATGAATTGGATTCAGAACGATAATCAAAACGTAGATTGAGTCGATCAACACCCCAAAGCTTGACAGTCATTATTACCTCTTCATTGGTCGACATTACATCA
>NW_015644168.1:922835-947566 GCF_001515625.1 Sinocyclocheilus rhinocerous
CTATGAATTGGATTCAGAACGATAATCAAAACGTAGATTGAGTCGATCAACACCCCAAAGCTTGACAGTCATTATTACCTCTTCATTGGTCGACATTACATCAACTTTACACAGTTTTGATGCTGTTTTATGTCTGATGATCCTGTTAGATTACATGTGGAAGCATCTGTTGTTATAATTGAGAATAACATTTTACTTCACTTCTGCTTTTTGCATTTCAGACCTAATCTAATCTCAGTCTAACATAGACTTCAAATTTTTTCACTTCTTCTTTACATTTTCTATTGATGTTAAAATTAGCTGTATTGGTTGTGTAAGAGCCATATTTCATATTTCAGAATTTATACTTTCACATTTTTATTATGTAAATTTGGTACAATAATTGTTCTTGTTAATAAGTCATTTACTGTTAAATATATTTATTTGGTTTATATTTGTTCTTACTGCGCATGTTCAGTGACGTCATTTTTTGTAGTTCACGTAAAAAGATATTGACGCACATGCACAAGTTCAGACGAATAGAGGAGAAACAATAATGTACAGTATGTGGAAAATAATGTGGTTTTTTTAACCTTAAACCGCATAAACACATTTCATTACACCAAATACACAAATAATGTTCTTTTTAGCAACATCATATGACCCCTTTAAACTAAGAGGAGTTATTGCAAGTGCGCACTTTACAGCACGTTAGAGGAAGACCGTGCATGCGAAGTCAGAAGGGCTCGTTTGTTGTTGTCAAACAACGTCGCGCAGTATTGTGTTCAATGGAGTTATGAACGAAGGGAGATCAATCATTTTACTGCTTGCAAGAAGTGTTAATGAGCAACTTCGATCGTAAGTGAACTTGCACGCTTTGAAGTTTCACAAATGGCGGACAACAAAGATGACGACGATGATGCTATTACGCGGTCTGAACGCAAGAGGGCAACTGACAAGGGTTTGGAAGAGAAGCACCACAACAAGATAAACGCCAGAAGAGGCAATTTGAGGCAGTTAACTGCAAAATCAAACGAGATTGAACTGCTTATGGAGAATGTTTGCAACGTTGAAAACAAGCAGTTTAAAGTCTACAAACGGCTGTTTGAAGAATTTGTTGAAAGTAATGCATCAGTGTTGCTGTATTTAAAAGATGAAGAGCATGATGCCGATCAGGATTTCTGGATTCAGCCTAAATTAATATGCTGCAAAAAATTCATGGAAAAAGTGGAGTTGTGGATTGAGGAAACCAAGAAGTGCATTAAGATGTCTCAAATTTGTGACAATGAAGTCTCACCAATGGACAGTGTGTCAATGGTGTCGTCCAAGACGATCACTTCTAATAAGTCAGAAAGTGGTGCAACGTCTGTTTCCAAAAATTCCTCAATATCCACAGTATCCTCAGTTCATCTTAAGGAAGAAGCTAACAGAGCAGCTTTGTTGGCTAAAGCAGCCACTTTGAAGGAAAGGCAGGCATTGGAAATGAAAGAAGCAAAGTTAAAGGCTGAAATGGAAAAGTTGGAAATAGAAACGGCTCTTGCAATGTCTAATGCCAAAAATAAGTGTATAAAGATTGTGAAGAACAACAACAGTATGCAAGTCAAAATGGGGCTATCCAAGCAGCTGATGTATGCATTCCAAAACAGGAGAATTATGAATATGATGAATACAGTGTATCATCAAGTCACGGCAAAAAGTCATCGCATCCTGAAGTAATTCACTCAAGTATACCTGTAAGTGTCAGACCTAAGAAAACAAACGCTGCTAAGGAATGGTCAGCACCAGTCAATGAAGTATCTGGCCGTAATAATGATACATCAGAACTTCAAAGAGTGATGCAACGTCAGACAGATATCACAGCAATGCTCGTGAAGAATCAACAGATGTCTTGTCTACCTCAACGTGATGTTCCTTTGTTTCATGGAGATCCACTTGAGTTCAGGTCTTTTATGAAAGCGTTCAAACATGCTGTTGACTCCAGAGCTGACAGTAGTGCTGACAAGTTGTACTTCCTGGAGCAGTATACTAGAGGTGAGCCTAGAGACCTTGTAAAAAGTTGTCAGCATATGCCAGATGATCATGGTTACGCAGAAGCAATGAGACTCTTGCACGAGAAGTTTGGAAATGAACTGAAAATTGCAACAGCCTTAATGCAAAAGACATTCACATGGCCTGAAATAAAGTCAGAGGATGGAAAGTCTTTAAGTGCATTTTCATTGTTCCTAGTCACTTGCCGCAACGTAATGGAGGACATTGAATATATGGATGAGTTGGATAATCCTACCAACATGAGGATTATTATCTCAAAGCTGCCCTACAAGTTGCGCGAAAGATGGAGAGCCCATGCTTACGAGTATGAGGAGCACAACATTAGAAGAGCCAAGTTCATTCAGTTGGTGGAGTTAGTTGATCGCCAACCAAAGGTAATATCAAACCCACTTTTTGGAGATCTGGATGCTTTGGCAGGTGATAAAAAACACACCAACAAGTCTCTTCAAGGAACCAAGCTGAAAAGAGAAGGAAAAAGAAGCAGCATTTTCGTAACTGACGTCAAACAGGTTGGTGAAACTCAAAAAGACTTGACTATGATGAAAACCAACAGTACATCAGTCACCAGTGCCTTCACAAAACCTTGTGCATTCTGTGAGAAAGGCCATACCTTGGAGCAATGTTACCAGTTCAGTGCTAAGCCATATAAAGACAAATTGGACTTTTTAAGAAAGAGTGGATTTTGCTTTGGATGCTTAGTGAAAGGACACTTAAGCAAAGACTGTAACAGAAGAAGCACATGTCAGCTGTGCTCAAAGAAACATCCTAGCATGTTACACTTAACCACACAAGACAAGATTCCTGAGAAGGAAATGTTAAAAGTTGAAAAGACTGAAGTTACCACTTTACCTGCCACAGTGAGTCATGAGACAAGTGCCTGCACCGGGTCCGGAGACAACTGTGTTCTTGCCATAGTACCTGTCAAGATAAAGTCCAAAAAGTGAAAAACTGTGACTCCACCACAACTGAAACAACAGGTCACTCTTATCTGGGTTGCTGTTTAGTCTCATGAAAAACTATTTAAGTTGTATACAATTATTTAATAGGTTGTTTGAAATAATTGAGAATAACATTTTACTTCACTTCTGCTTTTTGCATTTCAGACCTAATCTAATCTCAATCTAACATAGACTTCAAATTCTTTCACTTCTTCTTTACATTTTCTGTTGATGTTAAAATTAGCTGTATTGGTTGTAATGGGCAGAAGTTGAACTGCAGTTTCCAGTGAGAAACTGTGACTCCACCACAACTGAAACAACAGGTCACTCTTATCTGGGTTGCTATTTAAGGTAAACTATTACATTTGTTTTGAATTAGAAATTATTTCATTGTAAATTGTTACAACTGTCAAGACTGACAACAAATGATGCTTATATCATGTATATTTCACAATAAATTATGCTTATATCGTGTACATTTAAACTTGATTTCTAAAAACACAGCTCACCTCAGAATGTTTGCTACAGATCTTCTTGTATTCAGCTCTATTCTATCAGGTTGGTATTTTTTTTCTTGTTTGCATATCAAAGTTTGACTTAGTTAGTTAATTTTATATATTCATTTTACACACACACACACACACACACACACACACACATACATGTACATATTCATATATATATGTGTGTGTGTGTGTGTGTTATTTTTTTCAGTTATTATTAAGTCTAATTATAGCACATTTGTATTCCAGCTGCTTGGTGTCAGTCAGTCCTGAGAGTATCACTCCCCAAAACCCTCAACAGCACCAGCGGCTCTTGCCTTCTGATTCCCTGCCTATTCAACATTTCAAAGGAGAAAGAAAGCATTCTTGACAATTCACCAGTAGTAACATGGAGACGAGGATCTCTGTGGTCACTCTATGGTACAGATCGTTTCACCATCGCTCACCATCAGATGGAACCTGTGATGGAAGTGGTGGGTGACCTACGAAAGAAGAACTGCACTTCTGTCATGAGGAACCTCAGCAGCCAGCATTCAGATCGTTACTACTTCAGCATTGAAACTAAGACCTTCACTACGACTGAAACAAGAGCTGTGTATATAAATGTGTCAGGTAAGGCAGAGCAAATGTTTCGATAATAAACCAAGACATTACCAGAACCAAGTGTTTTCAGTGGCCTCAAATCTTTGAAAAATGTCAAGAGTTATGACGAGGCACAATTAGCTAGATATACAAGTAGTTCTACAAAAATTCAATCGAGTTAGTTTATTTTTTATAGTCGCTAGGACCCATTTCTCAATATTAGCTCACTTTTTCAAAACAATAAATGATTGTTTAAATATATTATTGTAGAAATGTAGTAAATTGCTGTCTTATTCAGTTTTTATTATGTTTTGAGCTTAAATGAAGAGACTGTGTTAACGTGCAAATTGGCCTGTAGGTTCATTGAGTTTTGGAGGTCATTGTGTTCAGAATTCATGTAATTTTGAAAGAAGTTTTTTGCAATCATTTTGTCACCAATTTCAGAACCTTGATGTCATTTTTCAAAACTCTAGGCACAAAACTCAAAACAGTCATTATTTGTAACACAGGCTGTCCAATGTTCAAAATGTAGCATGTTGCATTTATATCTTTAAAGAAGCCTTGCATTTGCAGAACCATTGGTTCAAGTAATTCATTTATCTTGAAATACCATATGCACGTTACTTTAGAACACCCACACACATGATACCCATAGTTTCAATGTGTAGTGTTAGTACAATCATTAAATATAGTTGTACAAAATGCATGATGCAGGTTTCATTATGGTTCTACATAACTATACATCATTGTAATAGACTAGAGAGAAAAGTGCAGACACTGGAATCATTGAACAAATTCTGAAAATTATTGATAAAATAATCAACTCACAACATAGGTTTTTCAAGAATTTAGATAAGAAAAAAACAACAACAGTACAGTAAAATGTCAACTGGAGTGTTCCTCACTGCACTTCTATGTTTCATCAACCTTATCTTGTGGATTTGGCCACAGGTTCTCATCTTTATCACAATAAATGTTTTCATTAGCTAAACATCTTCTGGCATAACAAAAACAGGCCTGACATTGGTCTCCTGTGATGTCATTGCGAGCATCATCCATGGCCTGGAGAAGAGTGACTTGTTTGTGAGGGTGCCTATTGTAAACCTTCCACTTCCATGTAGAGAAAAATTCCTCAGTCGAGTTAAGGAAAGGGAGTATGGGGGTAAATACAAGGTGATAAACGTTGGATGGGCCTGAAACCATGATTGGTTTCGCTAGGAATTCTGGGCCCATTGCACTGATTTTGCTATGAGGCCCCCTCAAAATTATGGGTGGTCGGGCCCCCCAGAGAACATCGTTCTGGGCCCCTCTCAACCGCTGGGCTCTCAACCTCTCCTTCTTGTCATGGCCAGGTTAAAGCCTGCCTCGTCCAAAAATATGAATGGTTTTCATCAGCATCCAGCTCTCATCACCCTCTAAAAAGACTGTAGGAAAAACAAACACTGATAACAATGATATAGAATTTTGGGGGATTTTTTTTCTCCCAACAATTGATCATACCTGAACATACTCAGTCCTCAGTAGCTTCACTTTCATAGTCTAAACATGCATTGTTCATTTTCTATATATAAAAAAACTATGCATCAAGAGTTATGCAACAGTTAGAATTTCGAGCAGATGTATCAACTGATAGTAGATCATTGTAATGAAATGAATAGACACTCAGATGTAATGTGCGAGTTGCATTTTTACATAGTAATACTTTGATGTTGATTTTGAACTGGTGATTTTAGTTTAATGAACAAATGATCTTAGGTTTGTGTGTTGTATCCAAGCATTTGAAAAAAATTAAAAATGTGCATTTTGATCATCGGTTGTAAATTATTTGTCTAGAGTTTTGAAAAATGACATGAAGGTTCCAATATTAGTGCAAAAATGTTTGTAAAAAAACTGTAAATAAATGTATTAACTACGTCTTGACATTTTTCATTTCAATGAAAAAGAGAAGAAGTCATTTTCATGGTAAATTTAAGTCATATCATTTTAATCATGCAGTGTTTTCTGAGCTTCTATTAGGCATAGCTAGTGTGTGTCAAAGATATTGTGTCAAGTTAGAATAGCAAGTTTCAGCACGGCTACCAGCGTAGGGACAGTCGCAACAGTCCCAACATGCTGTCCCTTACCACAACATTGGTGTAAAAGCTTGCCATAACATTACAAAATTGTAGTTTTATGGATTAATAAAAAACCCCTTTCAATGGTTAGGTATCTCTCCTTTTTTTAAGTAAATAGGTTTTTAAGGCAAGTTAAGGCAATTTATTTCTAAAGTACAATTAAAAACAATAATAAGTTGACCAATGTGCTGTACATTCTAAAACATAAATAAACATACAATGTACACACATCTGTTACACAGCACAGGATATCAAACCATTCAACATTAAAAATTAAAATATATTAAATTTAAAGAATAAAACAATGAGGTTCCAACAAGTCACTGAGCAGAATTCTGCAAAAAAAAAAAGCCTGGGAGAAGAGATGAGTCTTTAAAAGCGACTTAAATGACACCTCTGTGGAGGCAGTTCTTAAGTGCAAAAGCAAACTGTTCTAGCACTTCGGGGCCAACACTGCAAAAGCACGGTCCAGCGCAGTTTACGTCTCGACCTAGGAACGATCAGGAGTTTTTGTTCAGAGGACCTGAGAGATCTTGATTGTGAATAAGGTTGTAACACATAAGATGGTGCAAGGCCATTTAACGAATTAAATAAAAACATCAAAATTTTAAAATCAATCCTATAACGGACCGGCAACCAATGTAAAGATGACAAAATGGGAGTGATATGGTCCCATTTCCGAGAACTTAATCGTGACAGCATGTACTGACTAATCCCTACATACAGGGAATTACAGTAGTCCAGGCTGGAAGACACAAAAGCATGCATCACCCTTTCAAAATCACAAAAGGATAAAAATGGCTTGATCTTTGCCAATGTTCTTAATTGAAAAAAAAAAACTGATCTGTTTGCCAAATTTCAAGGCATCATCAAAAATTACACCTACATTTTTTTTTACCATGGATTTACCATAAATAGATAAAGGGCCTAAATCAATTGTGGATTCAGATGCATTGGAGGGTGCAAAAACAATCGTCTCAGTTTTACATTTATTTAGGTGCAGAAAATTCATAGCCAACCATGTTTTGAAGTCCTTTAAGCATGTAAGAAGAGGCCCTAAGAAGTTGCCTTCCTTCTTTACTGGTACATAAATTTGCATATCATCAGCGTAACAATGAAACAATATACCGTGTTTACTAAAAACAGAACCATGTGATGAAAACAAAATGACTCCCAAAATGGATCCTTGAGGGATCCCACATGTAAGAGAGGCAGACGATGATGAAAATTCCCCCAGGGTAACTGAAAAGCTCCTGTTGGTTAGATAGGACTTAAACCAGTACCAAAAATCAACCGTTCAAGTCGAGCAATAAGGACTTCATGGTCTATGGTTATTGGTTCACTGCTAGTTAGTCAAACTAGTTCTTAAAGACACAGTCTTAACATAGTGGCTATGCTTATGCAACTGGTCTTAGTTTAGTAAACTTTCACAGAAATTAAAAGTAATAGGCTTGTACTAAATTCCTTATTCGTTTTGTAAGGGTAGTCTCGTCAACGTGCATGTGACGTAGTTGTGCGTGTACAGAGTACTGATGGCAGTCCGCCAGAGCGGTTACAGTTTACTTTAAGTTTCATTTCTCTGCCGCTATTTTCAATGAGTGGTAAATGTGCGTGCATGAACACTAAACCACACTTGCCACCTCTGTTAATTTAACTGTATTACTGTAACATTAACTGTACAATGCTGGATGATGTAAAGTGACACATCCTGAAGATATAAACCACTGAACAACCATCTGTCTCCTGTCGCACTTCTTTCTGGAGTTCCGTAGTGGACTAGCATTCCACCTAACTATAGAGAACAGATTCCTTTACAAGGCTATTATTAAATTTTAGTGTCTTGATTTTGATTAAATTAATATTTTGTAGTTCAAATGTATTGTAAAGTAATACATGTAATTAACCAAATTGTTACCAATTGGTTGTTACTTTTTTTATTTATTTACTATTCTTTGTTTTTATACAGCCAGTTTAACTTATTGAAGACCCTGTCTGTGAACAAATAAAAACAAAAAACAAAAAAAACATGATATTTAAGAATGATTTTAATTAAATTTTTATGATTGTTGCAACCATCACATGTTATGGGGTCAGTTGCAGCATTTGAATTTGTCTATTCAAGAGTTAATTGTACATTTATTATGATACAGTATGTAAACATGATACAGCCGTTTGGGGGATTAGTTGACTGATGTAGCTCAGTGTATTCAAATTTTGGCTTTCCAATGCAAACTGCCTCTGAGAAACTGAAATGCAATACGTGTTGCAACCATTACCACTCTCCACTATATTTTTACCTACTGCTGAAATCTGTATCTAAAAAGTATGGAAGCTTGTTCCCACCAAGGGATAAATAAAATAAATATATATATATATATTTTCTCACAATTTCAAGTTTATGTCTCATAATGTAGACTTTTTTTTCTCAAAATTTCATGTCATTTTGACCAGCACAACTTAAACAATAACTAAAAACTTTTCATTTAGGTTTTAATGCAAACATGCAATAAAGTTACTATAAAACAGCTGTGACAACTGCACTTACAGTTTAGAGAATGTTAAGACTGTTTGGAAATAAGATTTCTACACTGAACAAAAATATAAACGCAACACTTTTGTTTTTGCCCCCATTTTTCATGAGCTGAACTCAAAGATCTAAGACTTTTTCTATGTACACAAAAGGCCTATTTCTCTCAAATATTGTTCACAAATCTGTCTAAATCTGTGTTAGTGAGCACTTCTCCTTTGCCGAGATAATCCATCCACCTCACAGGTGTGGCATATCAAGATGCTGATTAGACAGCATGATTATTGCACAGGTGTGCCTTAGGCTGGCCACAATAAAAGGCCACTCTAAAATGTGCAGTTTTACTGTATTGGGGGGTCCGGGGGGGTCCGAAAACCAGTCAGTATCTGGTGTGACCACCATTTGCCTCACGCAGTGCAACACATCTCCTTCGCATAGAGTTGATCAGGTTGTTGATTGTGGCCTGTGGAATGTTGGTCCACTCCTCTTCAATGGCTGTGCGAAGTTGCTGGATATTGGCAGGAACTGGAACACGCTGTTGTATACGCCGATCCAGAGCATCCCAAACATGCTCAATGGGTGACATGTCCGGTGAGTATGCTGGCCATGCAAGAACTGGGATGTTTTCAGCTTCCAGGAATTGTGTACAGATCCTTGCAACATGGGGCCGTGCATTATCATGCTGCAACATGAGGTGATGGTCGTGGATGAATGGCACAACAATGGGCCTCAGGATCTCGTCACGGTATCTCTGTGCATTCAAAATGCCATCAATAAAATGCACCTGTGTTCGTTGTCCATAACATACGCCTGCCCATACCATAACCCCACCGCCACCATGGGCCACTCGATCCACAACGTTGACATCAGCAAACCGCTCACCCACACGACGCCATACACGCTGTCTGCCATCTGCCCTGTACAGTGAAAACCGGGATTCATCCGTGAAGAGAACACCTCTCCAAAGTGCCAGACGCCATCGAATGTGAGCATTTGCCCACTCAAGTCGGTTACGACGATGAACTGCAGTCAGGTCGAGACCCCGATGAGGACGACGAGCATGCAGATGAGCTTTCCTGAGACGGTTTCTGACAGTTTGTGCAGAAATTCTTTGGTTATGCAAACCGATTGTTGCAGCAGCTGTCCGGGTGGCTGGTCTCAGACGATCTTGGAGGTGAATATGCTGGATGTGGAGGTCCTGGGCTGGTGTGGTTACACGTGGTCTGCGGTTGTAAGGCCGGTCGGATGTACTGCCAAATATTCTGAAACGCCTTTGGAGACGGCTTATGGGAGAGAAATGAACATTCAATTCACGGGCAACAGCTCTGGTGGGCATTCCTGCAGTCAGCATGCCAATTGCACGCTCCCTCAAAACTTGCGACATCTGTGGCATTGTGCTGTGTGATAAAACTGCACATTTTAGAGTGGCCTTTTATTGTGGCCAGTCTAAGGCACACCTGTGCAATAATCATGCTGTCTAATCAGTATCTTGATATGCCACACCTGTGAGGTGGATGGATTATCTCGGCAAAGGAGAAGTGCTCACTAACACAGATTTAGACAGATTTGTGAACAATGTTTGAGAGAAATAGGCCTTTTGTGTACATAGAAAAAGTCTCAGATCTTTGAGTTCAGCTCATGAAAAATGCGGGCAAAAACAAAAGTGTTGCGTTTATATTTTTGTTCAGTATATAAATGAATAACATTACATTCTCCTCTCAAATAGATTCCTTGGCTGAGCCGAATGTAACTGTGCCGGTGCTCAGGGAGGGTGAGAAGGTGAATCTGACCTGCACTGCTCCAGCGCCCTGCCCCAGTCACCCTCCAAATGTAATCTGGGCTCCTGCATTAGGTGATGATGTAACACAGAGGACACAGATGAACACTGATGGGACTCAGAGTGTTTCAGCCATCTTGAATTTCGTCCCGTCGTTTCATCATCATGAGCTGAAAGTGAATTGTGTTTCCATTCATCCTCTACACAGACAGGACAAGCCCCTGCTCAGCCACAAGACCGTCATCCTCAGTGTGGAGTGTGAGATTTTAACCCAACACAGTTTGCAGAATTTTTTATTTTTATTTTTTTAAATACACACTCTCTTTCCTTTTTGGCCCACAGATCCTCCTAAGAAAACATGGATCTCTCTCACAGGCGTGGTCTGGCTTGGTAATAATGTGACCCTCACCTGTCAAAGTAATGCCAACCCTCCTGCGGTCCACAGGTGGTTCCTGAAGAGAGCAGGTGTAGAGGAAGAACTGAACATCTCACATGTGCTTTCATTCACTGTGGCCCAAGATAACACTGGGGAATACATTTGTGAGGCGCAGAATCCATATGGTGCAATGAACTCCACAAACCTACAGATCACTGTCCCAGGTCAGCCTGTGCTTGAGACTGTTTCACCATTTATTGTTACACTTCACTTTGGCCCAAGCCTTGAATCAGAACTCTTTTTCAATAAGTTTAGATCTCAGAACAATTAGTTTCTCGTTCACACCAAATTGGAATTTATTATTCTTTTACAGTTGTTGTTTTTTTTATGCATTCGCTAGGACCCATTTCTCAATATTTAAGTCACTTTTTCAAAACTTTTTACACAGTGAGCTCAAAAGCAGTCTATGTGGCTAAACTGTGGATCATTTAATAATAATAAAAATTATAATAAGCTTTATTTTATAATGCCTTTAAAAGCTATGGAAGCCCGTTTCCGCCACAGTTGAGAAAAAATATAATTCTGTAAATCATAATAATGAGAAACTTTCTCAAAATTATGACTTAGTATCTCGTTATATTGAGAAACTTTCTCGTAATAATGAGAAACTTTCTCGTAATAATGATTGGATTATATGAACTTGTATGGCATTTTTCCTCTTTAAAGTTTCATAGCAGGTTTTAGGTTAAAAAGAATTAATGATTAACAGTATTTGAAAAAGTATTACATATTTATCTTGTGTGTGATTATTAAGAGATTCACCACAAAAAAAAATACGCAGAAAAGGTAATATTTATAATCTGGCATAAAAACAAATGTGGTCGGAACGTCGTCTCGCAGTTGCTGAATGTCGCGTAACAACGTTGCTACAGCCCTTTCGCGTCTTACAATTCAACGTTGCTACAATGTCGGGAGCACGTAGGCCGCAACGTTGCCACAGTAAAAATGGAACGAGGCAGCGACGTTGACACAACGTAAATGTTTTTGTTGGGAAGTCATTATTACGAGAAAGTTTCTCATTATTATGACTTACAGAATTATATTTTTTCTCAACTGTGGCGGAAACGGGCTTCCATAAAAAGAAGCTACTGTATCTATTTGCTTTATAAAGCAGCTTTGTACAGTTGGTGGGGGAAATTAGTAGCATTACTTCAGTTTTGCTACTGTTCAAACAGAGAAAATTGTTAGTCATCCAAGTCTTTATTTCAGAAACACAATCAGAAAAGAAGCAAACATCAAGCTTTTAACAAGATTTTGAGTGTATATAGATCAATGTCAAAATGATAATGGAGGTAAAAGATGCCCAGGTGGTGATATATTGAAGAGTAAAGGACCCAATACTGGGGCCTGGGCAACACCAGCGAGTACCAGACTGATCTCAGATTTGTAACCACCCAAATGAACCGCAATGGTCAGTAAAATAAGATTTAAACCAGTTTAAGGCTGTGCCGAAAAAGCACTATCAAGACAAGTAAAAGACTATGATCAACAACGACACTGAGATAGAGAAGGAGGACGACAGAAATTAAGCCATAATCAGATGCCATCAGCAAGTCTTTGGTAACTTTGACCAAGGCCGTTTCTGTACAGTGAAATTTATGAACACCTGCCTAAAGGGGTTCAAGTTATACAAGCTAGAGGCAACAGCTAATTATTTTTGCAAAGAACATATGATTTAAGATGGTGTGATAATTGTTAATAGTTTCCAGGTCAGATATTTTTTTTGTTTTGGTTTTTTTACAGTAACAATTTTTAATGCTGCTTCTTTGTTTTTGCAGGCACATCCTTCACTGCTTTCCTCTCACTTTTGGCAGTTTTATTATTGCTTATATTTGCACTTCTTATTCTTATGATTTACAGAAGGTAGGATCTTGCTAGATTTTTTTTTTATTAAATATTTTATACATTTATGTATATTTGAGATAATGTTTTCTTGTTTTGGTATATGCAGGAATAAAGAACCAATCAGAAGTGTAAGTATGTTTTCTGCCATATGTTTTTCATGAAGTGTGTGTGTGTGTGTGTGTGTGTGTGTGTGTATGTGTGTATATATACACACACACGATTCAAATTACTTGATAAAAAAAAAAAAAAAACTTTTCATTTCTGATTGTATTGTGCCTGTTGTGAGAGAAGTAAGAGAAGAGTAAGTTCACAGCTCATTTATCAATGCATTTCAGGAAACAAGCCAAGATCAGAACATTTATGCCAATATGTCTGCAAGTGCAGTGAAAAGCCAGCAGCTTAAGTCAAAGCCACCTGAAGATGAGAAGACCAGCGCCATTAACCCTGTATACACATTCAAACAGAATCTCCCCGACGAAAGCATCTACGCAAACTGTTGAAGTGAAAAGTAGCATGTTTTAAACACCCGTTCATGGTTTACCAATGAACAATTGGTCTCTGCATGTCAGTAGTGTTCATTTTAATCAGTATTAACATATGTACACTTCCCAAAAATTATGATGTTCAGAACCATATCCTTGCTACTTCCTTTCTTTTTTTCAAAGAATGGAAATTCTCCAATACCTGAGAGACTTCTGCTTTCCTGTCTCAAACTTCTCTAACAAAAGGGATATTTGGAATTCTTAAAGGCACAGAAGTGCTGATTGTGATCAAGGCCTGTAGGCCAACATGTGACATCGGGGGCATGCTAACTGTCACACCTTTAGTACAGTGGGTGAAACTGTGCTATGCTGATTGGTCAGTTTGAATGTCTCACATTTGGGTTTTAGTCACATGGTCAAGAAGTGATAAAAGAAGAAGACTGTAACTCCGTCTCTTTTCTTGCCTGGCAATCTCTCTTCGCTGGGGCTCTGCTCTCTCCCTTTCTCTCTCTCTCTCTCAGGTAACATTTCACATACTGTATATGACGTGTACTATATATGTTTTATCATCTATTTTGTAATTAATTCAAGTGTAACCATAAAATATTTCATGAAGAGTAGAGCCTGTGGTTAGGTTGACGATTGGCTGAAAACCATCAAAACTGTAACGTATGTTACTTCATTTAAAAAAGTGATGAATGTGAACTCTTCAGCACAGTGATAGTTTCAAGTACATGCAGGTGTGCTTGTGCTGTGTGACTAGCTATAGCCTATATGAAATATGTATATTGTAAATAATTACAAAATATAAGATATATATATATATATATATATATATATATATATATATTCTGTGTGACTAGCTATAGCCTATATGAAATATGTATATTGTAAATAATTACAAAATATAAGATATATATATATATATATATATATTTCTATATATGCGTGTATGTACTGCATGAGTAAGTATATGTACAGTATATTTATGCACATGTTGTACCATCTCTTATCCCATATATATCTACGTTATAAAGAGTTTAACATGTTCAGTTGCCGAATATAAAATTAAATACATTATGATATACAAGTAAATATTTTGGCACATTTTTATTTTTACACTATACTCTGTATATTTTTGCTATATGCCGTTAAATCATTTATTATATTGATCATTCATATACAAGGAAATATAGTTTCTTTGAGCAAGGGCTTCCTGAGTCCTATGATTTGATTTTTCTCTCTCTGCATTTTTTTGTCTACAATAAACGAAGCATAAAGTCAAGTGATTTCTTTGTTGATTTGTGTAACATTTACAAGGTTTTGCACGGCATAATCAAGACAAAATATAAGCATGGCATAATCAAGGCAAAACGTACGTTTTACTGGAGAAAACAATATTATTGGATAGAGGAAGCAGCGGTTTGAAGTTAAAATTGTGGTCAAAATGAGCCTTAAATGCAAAATAATAAGCCCGATTAGGGATAGTAAAGATCCATTTCAAAAAGCATAAAAATAAATAACTTGAAAAGTTGTAGTTACTTCATACTCAGTTTATGAACTTGATAAATACAGTGGGAAAATAAAAGAAAATTGTGAAATACAGTTTTATTTATCATATGTTCTTATATTTATTGTGCATGACAGTGAATCATTTAATGAAACACCTGGTTCAGTTGATTGAAGGTTTTGAAAAGCTCAATTTCTCCCATATTGTACAGCCCTGGAAGGTGAAGTTTAGTCTTTAAAAAAAGATTTTTCTATGACAGAAAATTAATGGACTGTGTATAAAATATTGATGAATATTTCACTTACACTTTTTGCCTGCCACGTTTAAGACTGTCATATCACATTCACTGTAGGCCTGTGTTTGGTTTTAGATGTTTGTTGATAACTACAAGAAAAACGGTTTGTCCACACAAGTACATGTTGTGCGTGTTAATCAGTGAACTGCTGTTTCCTGTGGTAGGTTTTTTACACCAAAGCAATGAAGTTTATTCAATTAGTAAAGGCTGCTCATGTTTGTCTGCTTTGCCGTTTAGTTTTGTGGAAAACGTTCGTTTTCAAAAATGAAAACGAAAAGTTCAATTTATCTATATTTAATTCATTTGAAAATTAACTTACAACATTTTATTTGATAAAAGTATCTTCTAGATGGTTTGAAATAAACAAGAATATTTTCTTTCATTATCTAACTGTTTAATGTATGGATTTTCATGTGGCTTTCTGCAATTTTATCTTCACAATTCTTGTTTTTTGTCTACTCTTATCATATTTGTAACATTGCGTGAAAGCATGTGTGAGCAGTGTGGTTTTTATTGTGAGGGCACAACACAACCACATTAAAGGCAAACCAAACAACGCTTATCACAGTCACACCAAGAGCGTGTTAAGTTGTCTGAGCTGTGTGAACAGTGGCTTTTGCCATAATTCACAAGCCTTATCCTTACGGTTATCTTAAAGCATGATCTTAACGGTTTAATTTACTAATTAATGTTTTACTAATATTTATTAATCTGCAATACAAGGAGTAACCTATTTAGCTACAATGTAACATTTTAGGTTCTTTTTCCATTTGACTATCTTTTGCTGGTTTGTTGTTCTTCCTGATGTTTTCATTTCTTTAACGGAGGACTCTTGAATTTATGCACAATCATGTCTGAACCCTAAGCAAGATTAAAAAAAATAAAAATACATTGCATAAAATTATTCAATAGCTTTTTTTAAATAAATGAGAATCACATATTACTTCTGCTTTTTGCATTTAAGACCTCTTATGTCATTTATTGACCATCATTTATTGTTACACTTCAGTTTTTCTCAATCATTTTGGATCACTTCTAGAATGATAATCCTTTTTCTCACAGTGATAAGTTTAGATCTCTGAACAATTAGTTTCTCGTTTACACCAGATTTTTACAGTGGTCGCTTGGACCCATTTCTCAATACTTTTGAGAAGCAACAGCATGTGGGCTAAACTGTGGAGAATTGTCCATTGCTTTGGCACAAAATACATTCAATACTACTTCTTTCAAATATCAAATTCTTTTCTCTCTAAGACACAAACCAAAACGCCATGTAATTATGGGCAAAGGTGCACTTTTACTTTTTCAGCTTAAAGTGCCCCTATTATGGAGTTTTGAAAATTACCTTTCAGGCAGTGTGTAACACAGCTCTAAGTGAATGAAAACATCCTGCAAAGTTTTAAATCTGAAAGTGCACCGTGTATAAAGTTATTGTCTCTCAAAAGAAAGAGTCGACTCAGAATCATTGAAAGGAGTCGTTTTTAAAACGATTTCCAAGCCGTTTCATGTTGACGTCAACATGAAACATTAGCATATTGCCCGCCCACTCGTTGGTCTTTTCGCATTGGTCTGAATGAAACTGCAAATTCATTCTTTGCCACTAGGTGCTGCTTTTGGAGCGGTAAAAATAGCGGTTTCCCCGGTAACGCTGTACACAAAGCAGCACTGTGCTCACAAACGCTGCTTTATCAGGCATTACAAGCATGCAGAAATGAAAATGAGACCAATCACCGCAGATTAGCATCATGCACAGGAGGGGTTTGGAAAAATTAATCGTTGAGCGAATCGTTTGGGAGTCGTTGCAAAGTAAGGTAAAAAATAAATTCATATTATAAGACAATGAAAGAGTTTTTTGACCTTGCATGCATGTCAACCTGTTGTTGGGGACTCCCAAAACCAAAATATTAACCTTTTATTACCCATAATAGGGGCACTTTAATACAGCACAAGACAGCAATTTGTTACATTTCTACTGTAATACTACATAATGGAACATATTCCAAATTGGGAAAGAAAGAGATTTTTGTATAACAAACATTTCCAGGGTTAGTGGAATGAATACAGCTCACATGACAAAAAATAAATAAACTTTTCCTTTTGGTGGCATCTGCCAATTTAATGACACAATAACATGCATTCAAACAGAATCTCCCCGACGAAAGCATCTATGGAAACTGTTGAAGTGAGAAGCAGCATGTTTTAAAGGTGGAGTAGGCTGTTTCTAGTGGAACAAAGCATGTTTTAAAGGGGTCATATGATGCGATTTCAAGTTTTCCTTTCTCTTTGGAGTGTTACAAGCTGATTGTGCATAGATAAGATCCCTGAAGCTGCAAAGACTAAAGTCTCAAAACCAAAGAGATATTCTTTATCAAAGTTAAGACTCTGCCACGCCCCCCTAAAATGGCTGGTTCTAACACGCCCCCACATATCTACCTCACTATGTGGAAATATTAGCATAATGCCACCCAAATGTTTACACAAAGAAAGAAGGCATGGTTTCAGTAAGCGCAGTTAGTGTTGAAGCAGCCATGTCAGGGAGACGCTGTGTGTTTCTAGGCGAAAGCAAAAGCACTTTATTTGGCCTTCCGAAAGTAGATGCATTTAGGAATCATTAAGATCACTTACAACAGTACAGCAAGGCATTTTTCTAACACGCCCCCACATATCTACCTCACTATGTGGAAATATTAGCATAATGCCACCCAAATGTTTACACAAAGAAAGAAGGCATGGTTTCAGTAAGCGCAGTTAGTGTTGAAGCAGCCATGTCAGGGAGACGCTGTGTGTTTCTAGGCGAAAGCAAAAGCACTTAACAGCTGTAGTGAGGGAAAGAGCTACAATCCCATGAAGCACTGAAAAAGATAGAGAATTATAAAACTATTCATTTTAAAGCTGTTGGTTGTGTCTGTAAAACCAATATTTAAAGTTCATTGCAAAATATGCATAGGCCTATATATATTCAAATATTTACTGTAAGTATTTTGAGAGACCAATTCCATCATTTGTGGGGCTTCGTGGGAGTGGCCGGAGCTAAGGATCTACTTTGGCGCGCTTTGCTAGCTGCAACCGTCTAATTGGTAGGATTTTCTGTACAGCATCATGGGTCATTTTGTTTTTCACCACAAATTCAGCTGTTAAGCACAATTATATAAAAAAATAATAAGTTGAATTAATGCAAACAGATGGGTTTAGCAAAAAATAAGCCAGGCACTTTCAGATCTGCCCCAATGACTCTCAATTAGAGTTCGCTGCAGTTTTTCACCATCGATTTACATTGGGGAAATTGTGGGGTGCTGTAGAGCTGGCGAGGGCTCAGGCACAGGGCCTGTTTAAATACCCACACTTGTCTTAGACACTTGAGAGCACACGCAACAGGAAATAAGTGCGCAAGACTGTCCCAGGTCTTAAAAATGCCAAAGTGCATTGACCTTAATGCACACTAAACCCACACTCCGGTGCGGTATTCGAGGATAAGTGTATCCCATCATGCCTCATGTTCTTGAAATATATTGTGAGACTTTTGAAAACACTTGTAGTCTTCATGCTCAATTGAACACTTGGTCCATACACAGGAAATACGTCACCCAAGTAGACAAGGGCTCAAATGCAAAGACCACATGTTTGAGAATTTGTCTGCCGAAGCCATGCGTTAAATGTTAATATATTCTGTTCACTTTTTAAAATGGTCTAGAAATTCTGAAAAATATTTGCTACAGAATGTGGAACATGTTTACAATTTATTCTTGGTTTAGTTTACCTGTATATGGAGGTCTATGTTGTATGTCTATGTATTTTGTCGGAGCACTGCCTCATCTGCCCATACAGACGAGCAGCGGCTGTTTGAGTCTCTGTCCCAGAGGAACTCTCTGGACGTCACTGCCAATAATGGGTCTTATGGGAATGCCTAACACCATCCCCTGGGTCAGAAAGCCTCACTGAGAAGACGGGGAGGGCCTGAGGCAAGTATAGAATACAGAATGGTAATGCAAACACCAGTGTTACATCACAAGAACCTTCCACTTTTTGAAAACTTAAAGGGGTCATATGATGCTTTTTTAAAGATCATTATTTTGTGTATTTGGTGTAACAGAATATGTTGACATGCTTTAATGTTCAAAAAACACATTATTTTTCAAATACTGTACATTATTGTAGGTCCTCTATGCCCCGCCTCTCACAAACGCTTCGTTTTCTACAAAGTCCCGCCTTCCGACAAGCACAGTCTGCTCTGATTGGCCAGCTAACCCAGTGCATTGTGATTGGAGCCGTTTTAGGGGGGCGTGGCAGAGTCTTAACTTTGATAAAGAATATCTCTTTGGTTTTGAGACTTTAGTCTTTGCAACTTCAGGGATCTTATCTATGCACAATCAGCTTGTAACACTCCAAAGAGAAAGGAAAACTTGAAATCGCATCATATGACCCCTTTAAAGCTTTTGAATCATATGCATGTTTTCAAGTCTTGTCAGTTCAAGCATTCAAGCGATTTTAAACCGTTAAATTGACCAAGACGACGCGAAAATGACTTCATACACAGTCCGGCACCTCAGATAGTGTGCTATTACTTAAGTTCTCTTTTGCATCTAACCACGCTAGAATGGATAAATTAACATCACATTAAGTCAATGTCCATTTTGGCGAGTATCCTCATAAGCCAAGTTTACGGAGTTAACAGAGTTAAAATAAGCAGTTGGGAGAAAATCTGATGAGTCAGATCTATGGTCTTAAAGTTCCAGCAGCTTAAATGAATATTTCACCCAAAAATGAACATTTTGTCATAATTTACTCACGCTCAATTTGTTTCAAACCTGTATGTATTTCTCTTTCTTCTGTTGAACTCAAAAGATGATATTTTTAAATGAATGTTGATAACCAAACAGCTGATGGCAGCTGTTGTCTTCCATATTTTCCCCCCATATTATGGAAGTCAATGGCTACCTTCAACTGTCTGATTACCCACGTTCTTCCAAATATTTTGTGATTAAAGCTGTTTGTAAGAAACATCCATCAAGACATTTTTAAATTCAAAAAGTTGCTTCCACTTATCCAGAATATCTATTCAAAACATTTGTATATCTATTTGTATAATATTAATTTATGAATTTAAACCATATTAAACTTCACTTCGCTTGGCACTTAAAAACACTCTTTTTAAGTGTTTTTTAAGTGGGAATTACAGTAAATATTGTCGTTCTTAAGTACCAGGAGGCACTATAACTAAAAGAAATATCTGTTCACTCCACTGCCAAAAAGTTTTAACTTTTTTGATATTTTAAGATATGTACGCATTTAGGGCCAGTTTTACTAACAGTCTTTTGGCATTAAAAAAAAATAAAAAATAAATAAATAGTACTGTCAGGTTTTACTAAAGCCGCGCAGTGAAGAATTAGCACTGAAAAGGCGTGGACAGTTATTTTTGCGCCTGACCTTATTGAATATGCATTTGTAGGAGTTTCCCTTTCAGAGGCAAAATTTATGGGAGGAGAGTATTAAAATGAATAACACAACGCGTTTCACTAACGTTTGCGCTCGTCAAATTACTGGTATTTGCGCCATTTAACGCCCAAATAAAGCATGTCTTAAACTATTTTGGGCTTGAAATGGCTGCAATTGTTGCTAGGAGGAGGCACCGCAGAGAACCGAGAGCTCGTGGTAGAAGGGAGAGGATTTTTTTCCACATGTATTAATTTATTTAGAAAGCAAGAACAACACATTGTCCAAACATATCGTTTGCCAAGCCATGCTATTTTTAATTTGCTTCAGGAAATAAAAGACGGCCTGGAAGTTCTGGAACCTATAGTCATGCAATACCAGGGGCAAGTACAAGCCAAGCGGCAACCTTCCGGTCTCTCGTGAAACCAACACGGAAGTGACAGACTGCATTTCATCGACTGGCCGCTAGAGGCTGGCAGAGGCAAAATTTATGGGAGGAGAGTATTAAAATGAATCACGCAACGCGTTTCACTAACGTTTGCGCTCGTCAAATTACTGGTATTTGCGCCATTTAACGCCCAAATAAAGCATGTCTTAAACTATTTTGGGCTTGAAATGGCTGCAATTGTTGCTAGGAGGAGGCACCGCAGAGAACCGAGAGCTCGTGGTAGAAGGGAGAGGATTTTTTTCCACATGTATTAATTTATTTAGAAAGCAAGAACAACACATTGTCCAAACATATCGTTTGCCAAGCCATGCTATTTTTAATTTGCTTCAGGAAATAAAAGACGGCCTGGAAGTTCTGGAACCTATAGTCATGCAATACCAGGGGCAAGTACAAGCCAAGCGGCAACCTTCCGGTCTCTCGTGAAACCAACACGGAAGTGACAGACTGCATTTCATCGACTGGCCGCTAGAGGCTGGCTCCAAAAGGCAGAAAAAAAGTGTTTACAGCCTGGTACAAAAAGTGGTTTTGGTCTACATAGCTAGTTTTGCCTTTCATGACAACTGTGAAGGGGGTGAATTTTTTTTATAACTCATCCGTTTAAATTATATTAAGCATTAAAGTTCTGCATAATTAAGGGCGTGGCCACTTGAGTGACGGGTGGATTGCCGCTGCCGTCGAGCTTGGTGGGCGTGGTTTCAGCAACCAGCTCCCTCCTCTTTGCCCATTTTCGATTATCCGGGAGTGAGGCGCTGCCAAGATGGCAACGGCCGGCTCCTCCCAATTAAGGCTTTAGGCCAGTGGTCGCCAACCCGTCGATCGCGATGTCCCAGTAGATCCCGAAAAAAACAGTAAAATAAGTACAAACATGCATTACATTTATGGGGTTATATTAATGTATCACTGCAGGGTACTGTCTTGAGAAAAGTTTCGATGGCAATGGCATTTTCTTCTCATATAAAGAGCAACTCTGCTTTGTTTACAGCGGTAAACAAGGAAACGCTATAGTGCGGTTGGTTCATAAGCAGTGTTGCCAAAGTCCGCAGTTTTCCCGCAGAATTGGGCTACTTAACACTGTTGCCGCGGGTTGTTGTTCATGTCCACGGCGCCACCTGCTGTCAGAGAGTGCGTCTCATTCAGACCATTCTGTTTTTGTTTTAAATCCTGAAATGAATCTAAATCAAATCAAAAACAACTGCCCGATCAATGACTTCTGGTCCATCCTTTCCTTAGGAAGGTGTGCTAGACACTGATTAATGTAGCATAAAAATGCATATTTATATATTTTGCTATTGTATTGTGGAGTGACCCTTTCATAAACTTTTCTATAGCCTACTCCTCTGATTAAATAATGGTACATATTACAATATCATAGCACAACAACAGTGATCAGCAATAATGATAAGCCAAATACTCGCAATAAAAATAAAGGTCATATAGATCATAACAGTCTCGGAGGTAAGAAGTGGATTATCCTTCACCTGAAATGTTTGTCTTTTCATCCTGAAATGCGAGGCAAATGTTGGATCACAATAATTAAGAACCACAGTTTCCACAAATCCCTTCACTCGATTGGGATGTTCTCTTTTATTCTGGACGGCAAGGGCAGTGACTGTAACATCGAGCGTATTTTGCAGTATTAAACACGTATTTATACCGATTTCATCAGGCTCCGAGAATTCTTCAAAAAGAACACAAAGAATGGCCTTCTCAGCTGCCATAGTTGCAACTCTTGCGTCATCAGAACAGGGTGTTCAATGCACCACCGTTTCGGTTTTAAAAAAACGTTTTGCACCGTTTTGTCGGGGCTGAACGCAGCCCAGCTCTATCAAAACTTCAAGCAAACCTTCATTTTTTGGCCTTCGGTTCTTTTCAACGTGTGGCTTCTTTATTTCGTATACGTTAATTTGCGCTGCACTTTGTATATTGCGTTAGTCGATAGTAAACGAGATGTGCGTCTGTGTTTTAGTTGTTAGTAAATCACCCGCAGAAATTTCCCCTCCCATCGGCGCTGTTTTGGAATTGCGCTCTCGCACTAATTTGCCCCGTTTAGTAAATCTGGCCCTTAGTTTATATAAATCATATATGATTTAAAATTGTTCATGATTTATATAGACTAAATGCTAGCATATCTTAAAATATCAATATGAAAACCAAAAACTTCAATGTAAGCCAGTAGGCCTAATTCTAGGAATGAACATCTAGCTCATTTAAAAAAAAAAAAAAAATTTCAATTTGCTTCATTTTTGCTGTATTTCACAGTGTAACTCACCAATAATAATTATAGAATTATGTAATTAGCGTAACGGTCAGTATGTACAATTACTGCAATAATTATGCATTCTGTAATGCAGTGGTTCTCAAACCGGTCCTGGAGTACCCCCAGCCCTGCACATTTTGTATGTCTCCCTCATCTATCACACCTAATTCAACTCGGCTCATTAGTGGAGACTGCAAGACCTGAAGTGGGCGTGTCAAATATAGGACAAAATGTGCAGTGCTGGGGGTACTTCATGGAGAGGTTTGAGAACCACTGCTGTAATCGATAAGATAAAAATGTAACAGTTGGTTAACAGTTTGTTGCATTTTCCCTAATGATTTCTTGACATAATCTGAGAACAACATGGATGCTATAAATACATTCACCCTGAGACTGCATGTCACAGCTCACACAACAGTTACAACTGGGATGCTCATTCACACACACACAAAAATGTTCTACATGATGTAGCGTCTGGACCAATCAAACACACAATTTTTCATTTGATTTAACAAATCAGTTATTCATTAGATTAACAAATCGTCACAGTCCCCTCACCCAATAAACTGGATGCCAGGATGTCTGCAACGACACCAGGCCCCCCCTGGTGAAGATAAAGATATTAGCAGGATCTGTGGAAAGTGCAACATATGCAATAAAAAATTTTTAAAAAAGGGAAAACTGAGCAGATGTTTAAAATCTCTTTAAAAATTGCCTATATTCACTTATGAGAGTTATAGATGCCTCCGTCAATGAGGGGAAAAAAATAAAACAAATGCAGCTGCAAAATCTGACCTCATAAAACCATATCCACTTCACCGAATTAAAATGCTATTATAAAACCTAAAACAAAACCTAACTTAATCATTAAAATAACACAAAAAAAAGAGAAAGTACTGAAATTAATACGTGACTTTGATTACCGCAAAACTGTTCATGTAAATATAGAAAAGAAAACCAACTAGATAATAGCGTTTCTCAGGGAAGTGTAATACATTTCCAAGAGAATGCAAAATGCAAATGTTTTGTTAGCAAACACAAAAGCATTGAAATATATAGATATTTTATCTATTTTTTATTCATCCATTTTATTTATCCATTCTTATACGTGTTAAAGAATGCAGACCTTAAAAGCAGTACTTGTTCATTCGTGTCACGAGTGGTTCAACCACAGCTTCCTCATTCCTTTGTCAGTGCCTGCTTCCTCCATGTTCAGAACGCAATAAAAATAAAACACTTGAAATAGAATCAACAAATAGCATTGCGTTAGGGTCTTATTTCAGTTAGAACACTCACTAAATAACTTTAATGTGAACTTAACATTGCGTTTTATTTGTGCAGTTCAATATAATTCACACAGACAAACCTGGATACTGCAAAGTGAAAACGCTATAACAGTCTAGATCAGGGGTAGGCAAGTTCGGTCCTAGAGAGCCGCAGTCCTGCAGAGTTCAGCTCCAACCCTGAAAACAAAACTCACCTGCCTATAGCCTTAGTAATCCTGAAGACATTGATTAGCTTGTTCAGGTGTGTTTGATTAGGGTTGGAGCTGAACTCTG
>NW_015644168.1:949733-959527 GCF_001515625.1 Sinocyclocheilus rhinocerous
CCGTGTCCTGCAGAGTTTAGCTCCAACTTGCCTCAACACACCTGCTGGGAAGTTTCTATGCCTAGTAAGAGCTTGATTAGCTGGTTCAGGAGTGTCTAATTGGGGTTGGATCTAAACTCTGCAGGACATCAGCCCTCCAGGACCGAGTTTGGGCACCCCTGCATTAAGTTATAGTTTAAGCATATACAGACTGAACCTCAAAAATATACATAATTAATCTCATACTTTGCTACATTTTTTTATATTTATCACTAGGTTTAGTAGACAAGGCACTCATGTATAAAAATGCCACAGATAACGATAGTAGTCACACAACAGTTATCACAGATCACTAGTCTGAGAGATGCCAGATATAAAAAAAAAAATTTTTTTTAAATATTCTTTCCACAACGCTAACGTTCCAGGAAATGTGGTTCCCAAAAACAGTCATTTCAAGCAATACTGCCACCCTTGCATTTTACTCACACCAATCTAATTTCGCACATACAAATTTGTTAAATAGTCTCTCACAGAACATATTGTGAAGAATGCTTAAGCCAACAGGTTTTAATTCTAGAATGGGTCCAAAATAGGACATACTGTACAGAGGTAGTGTGAATAAATCCATCAGCTTCAGTAGTATTGCATATCCTACGGTTACAATCACACTGCAAAAACCAGTGCTCAATTTATTTTGGTCACATCTGATTTTTATATGGCTGTGCACATTATCATGTTTTAAATGTGGCCAATATCAGATTCCAGAGTGAACGAATGACGTAAAAGTCACATGAATTCCGATGCGGTCACATTGCAAAACATCTGACCTGAATCGATTTAGGACCACACATGAAAGTGGCCCAAAACAGAAGCAAAAAGATCAGATTTCATGTGGTTTGTGCAGTTCACGCTGCCATGAAATAAAATGACATGGGTCACATATGAGCACCATTAAAAAATTTAAAGGGGTCATATGATGCTTTTTTTAAAGATCATTATTTTGTGTATTTGGAGTAACAGAATATGTTGACATGCTTTAATGTTCAAAAAACACATTCTTTTTCAAATACTGTACATTATTGTAGGTCCTCTATGCCCCGCCTCTCTCAAACGCTTCGTGACATGGCTGCTTCAACACTAACTGCGGTTACTGAAGCCACGCCGCCTTTCTTTGCGTGAACATTTGGGCACATTATGCAAATATTCCCACATAGTGAGGTAGATATGTGGGGGCGTGTTAGAACGAGCCGTTTTAGGGGGGCGTGGCAGAGTCTTAACTTCGATAAAGAATATCTCTTTGGTTTTGAGACTTTAGTCTTTGCAACTTCAGGGATCTTATCTATGCACAATCAGCTTGTAACACTCCAAAGAGAAAGGAAAACTTCAAATCGCATCATATGACCCCTTTAAACAAAAAATTTAAATTCTACATTGGGCCACATTTTTGCAGTGTGAATGTAGCCAGTATGAGACTGAATCAAAATGCCCTCATGTCATTCCAAACCTGTAAGACTTCCTTCTGTGAACCACAAAAGAGGGTATTTTGAAGAACGGTAGCCATTGACTTCCACCGAGTAGAGTACACGACTTTGACTTTCTGGGTCAACTGTCCCTTTAAAATGCTAAGGTTGGTGTTTCCATGCATGTCTTTCTTTGTTTTGATTTGAATAAAATCGTGCATTTTAAAATTGTGATCCATTCAGCATACATCATGCCACTTCACTATACACTACCTTTATGTATTTTTTGGAGCTCTAAAGATTCTACTCTGTTTCATAAGAACAAAAACTTCTGAAACATTCCTCAAAAATGTGTGTTCCGCAGAACAAAGCAAAGCTTGTTCTGTACGAGTTTGGAATGACATGAGTAAATTATTAAATTAATTACCTATAAAAGCTAACCTTGCTCAGTTGCACAGAAACATAAGATAAGATGGTGTTGGACACCACTTTTCTTTCAAGTATATTATTCAAAGAAAAAAAACAAAAACAAAGAGTCTTCATCCAGTCTCTTAAGCGGTACCTTTAATGCTCAGCATTTTCCCCATGTTGCCCCCCCAGAAAGTTTCACCAAGTTATTCTTTTCCAACATGGGTTTTATCAAGCACTACAGCGGAACTCAATGGGGTTTAATAGTTTACAAACATCAGCAGGTCAGCATGGCACTGTGCATATTTCTCCACAGTCTCATGGTCTGCTGAGGGTCACGCTGGTGCACCAGGAGCAGGTCTTTGTGTACACAGGGGTTCTCCCTGTCTTGCTCCCGAATGTCAAAGGTCTTGAAACCGTCGTGTTTCGTTGCAGTGATTCCAAGTGCCTTGAAGCACATCCCATTGTAGACGTCATCAATTGGGAAAAAGGGTATGTAAAAGGAAACGTGGTAAAGAGACGGAAGAAGGTTTCCAGAAAAAAGGAATCCACCGCCACCAGCATAAGGAGGGTAAGGACCTTCATAGAACGACTGAGGAACATAATATTTAATTTTAGGGTCCCGTAACGGGCTGGCATCAGAAATGATCTGCCCGGTGTACAACGCCGTGGCCTGCTCTGGCTCCAGAGACTGCAGATGATTCAGTATCGCTTGAGTGTTAGCAAAAACATCATCGTCACCCTTAAAAACGAAAGATACACGAGGACAGTTATCAAGCATCCACTTGAAGAACACGTGCTCCTTGAGAGTCAGGTTGTAAAAGGAGTCATGAAAATCCCAGATGAGGAGATCTTGAAACTGCTGAGCTTCAAATGAAACCAGTTTGTCGAGATTGGGATCATCCGCTGATGATCGGCCCAGCAGGAAGACAGTTCGTACCTGAAGTCCGTTTTCATACAAGCCTTCACTTCCCCAGGTCTCTCGGACTGCTTGGCGCCTCTCGAAGTGCTTTGGAATGGATTTGATTGCAAAAAGTAGGAAAATTTTATCCTGTCCGCTCTCTGATGCACACTTGTCAGGCTGATCGATAAGAAGTGGTGGGTCTCGACACTCCATGCCTCTAAGGAAGTCTCCGTAAAGTGGAGGGTATGACTGAATATCCTGAATGTTGGTTTGTAGCAACTCAAAACTCTCAGGCTGACAGTGAAACTTGTCACGTGAGTCTTTGTGCGTTTGATTGTCGATGGAGTCAAACTGCCGGAGGAGAGAATGAAGCTTCCGGTTCCAGAAGGCACCGTTTTTGGGAACGCCTTTTCTGAAAGTCTCAGAAATCGTTAGTGGTGGAAGCTCATACAGCATGGCACTTTTGCTTTTCTTTTTAACAGTGCTCATCACTACAGTTGTGGGTTTTCTTGGCGTGGAAGCTGGAACTGAAGGGATCTTAGCCAAGTCTTTTTGGCTGTGTTCCACAACCTTTAGCTTGGAAAAGATGATGACAATGCAAAAGCTGCTAGCTAGTGCAACGATTAGCAATTTCATATACTTCCTTTTCATTTTACAACTGTTAAAAGCAGCGTACTCTTGAGAAGCAAATAAGGACGTTGGTCTTTACAGGAAATGGTGGGGATTGACGCTACAGAATGTACTTGTTTTAAACATTCATCTTCCACTGAATTCAGTTTCTTCAATCATATTCCCATTGATGTCAAGTTCAGCTGTGAGCCTAGCAGACACAAGAAACAGTAACGCAAGTGAAAATCTCAAGAACGTTACAGTCTTGGAGTGCGTGCAGCTTTACGTAGCATCACGTAGCATACCAAATAACACCAGACTGTTTCCTCTGTGGTTTGTGTGGGTGACAAATGTTGTCGGTCTAAGTCTTGCTTTAACATTTATGAACTGGCAAACGGTTAAGGTGCAATTCACTCAAATTAAAATTCTGTCATTTATTAAACCTCATGTTAGTCCAAAGCTGCATGCATTTCTTTCTTTAATTATATGGACAAAAGTAACCAAAACATTTTTCAAAATCCAGAGAAGTCAGTCATACAGGTTGGAACGACATGAGGGGGATTAATGATGACAGTTCTCATTTTTGAGTGAACTATACCGCTTCAATAACACTGACTGAAACTGGGGATAGAGCGGTCAACACCAATAATACCATACATCAAATTTAATACTACTACTAGTTTGTTCTTACTGTTAGCATAATTAACAGACATCATTTTTTTTATGTGGATCTAAAATTAAACCCAACCTTTTAATTTATTGGAAAACTGGTCTCAAGTGATTAATTAAACAGCAAAGGTTCTAAAATGAAATACACTTCAGTCCCATGAGGACACTGCGTTGAGCGCAGGGACAGATGATATACAGCTCCTGAGAGAAAGTGTAAGCTATGGTCGTAAAACCCATGTAGATACTCCTTCAGTAAATATTTATACGTCCTTCTGGAGGTGTATTCCTACCATGTTGTTTTCTACCATGCCTGTCTTGGCTTATTATAGTTGATTGAAATACTAAACATGCGTCCCAAAAAATGAAATAAGCAAAATATGGTTTTATTTCCAAATTTAAAATGCATACGACAAATAAATATTTATGGTGGAATAATGCCTGCTGCTTCACTTACCGTTTTCAGGGGCTTTGTAAGCTGCCTACTAAGACTGGTACGGTGACCGAGAAGTGCAAAGCAGATCACAATTCTGAAAACAAAATAACAAATTACAAACGCAAATGCAAGTCTAAAAAACAAAATAACAATTCAGAAACAACAACAATTCAGAAAACATTATAACAAGTCAGAAAACACAATGACAAATTCGAAAACAAATTTACAAGTCAGAAAACAAAACGAAAAATCAGACAAACCGGAAAAGGTAGGTATAGTTTGAGACAGCGCCATTGGTTAGGGATTACTCACCGCTGACTGGACGAGACATCTGTCAATCAACGTATACAGGGAAGAACCAGCCGAAGAACAGCAGAGTCGTGGTAGAAAGTTCGGAGATGGTATTAAAGTAGCTCAGTTTAAATGTATTGTATGAATTACCCTTACTTAATCAAGGTAATATTGTACCCTACCCGAGCGAAGGCTTTTTTTTTTTAACAGAAGCGATTTTCTATCATTCGAATGCTGAAGACCTTTGCTTGAGTGTTTAATGCGAATTGTGTTTTGATATAAGCCTATTGTAATGAATCTTTAATACTGAGAGAATATTTCCAGGCCCGGTTTCAACATTAAATACTAATACTAAATGTTCTAAGCGACAGTTCATAAACCGTACACACCAACAAGAATAGCAATGCACACTGACAGACTTTTACTAGCCTACTTTAAGTCTACATTCCCCCCCATTCTACGTTCTTTAAAGCAGTGGTTCCCAACCCTGGTCCTGGAGGCACCCCAACACTGCACATTTTGCATGTGTCCTTAATCAAGCTTGACTTGATGCATGTAAATGGTTGTATATGTGGGTCACACCAACTTAAATAGAAAAAAATAGGGTCGCTCTTAAAAAAGTTTGAAAACTACTGCCTTAGAATTAAATAATAATAATAATCCCCAAACATTATTTTCTCAACTTGAGGGGTTGGACAATAACACTGAAACACTGGCCAATAGTAATGGAGGTTGTCAGGCCAGTCTTCACTGATTTTACTAGTTATGATTAATTATTCATATTTCCCCATGAGCTGATTCGCTACACACAGTTCTGCATAATATATTGCAATCCACACAACATATCAGAGTTTAAATTGTTGGTGCACGTCTTGTGCCGCATCTGAACAGCAAGTCTTTGTGGTGTAAAGAGAGCTACAGTATCCAGACTAATGTCAGCATACCACCATGAAGGATGAACCACATCTAACAGGAGTAGCTCTTATCGCAAGAGGAAGCTGTCCGAAAGGGATGTATGGGTTATTAACCTGGATTGTACCCAGATCTGAATATTATTGAGCCACATTGAGGGAGTGAACTGGCCACTGTTCTGCAAGATGAATAGCTTAGAATCCCTCTGGCATGTATCTGTCATTCCCAAGACGAATTGATGCTGTACTGGTGGTAGAAGGAAGCCCTACACCCTACAATAATTATTGTGGTCTAAAACCAGGTGTTGCAGTTTCATTGCTTAACCCCTGTGTATATTTCTAAGTTAGCAGTTTTGAGTATTAGCATTAAATATACATTATACATATAATCTATACATTTACTTATTCTCTGACATAAAATTTATTGCGATACTTTTATAGAATTAGACTGAGTCTCACAAACTCCAATCTGTGTTACATTGGCGCTACAGTAGGCTACTTGTCCTTTAAAATCTTTAGCATATGCGCTAAATCACATGACTTGATAGAAGTGACATCCTTTCTTTGGAGGGAAAGCAAGTCCAGGAATAAAGACACATTTTTTTCTTCCTTTTTAGAAGTGTGTGTATGTGTATATATAAACACACACATCTGCCTAACACACTACAGAATGAAATGTTCGCCTTGACTGTCCTGTTTCCACCAAAACTGTTCATCAGGAGTTTCACAAGGTCAATATGATCAAACTGCTATGGCCAAACCTTTGGTCACTCGTGCTAATGCTACGGAATACCCAACCATTCTGAAGGGCCACGTGGTTCAAACATTGTACTGGTGCCATGTATCAGCTTGATAATTCACCAGTACACACAGCACGACTGGTGACAGAGTGGTTTGAGGAACATGAAACTGAAATTCATCTCCCATGACCTGCACAGTCACCAGATCTGAATATTATTGAGCCACATTGAGGGAGTGAACTGGCCACTGTTCTGCAAGATGAATAGCTTAGAATCCCTCTGGCATGTACCTGTCATTCCCAAGACGAATTGATGCTGTACTGGTGGTAGAAGGAAGCCCTACACCCTACAATAATTATTGTGGTCTAAAACCAGGTGTTGCAGTTTCATTGCTTAACCCCTGTGTATATTTCTAAGTTGTGTATGTGTATATATATATATATATATATATATAAATATATATATGTGTGTGTGTGTTCTGGAGTATGACTGAAAGGACTGTAGTAGGTGAGGTCTGATATCTAGCCTTCCTCAAGGGGTGTCAGTCAAAACGCAGGGTCTGATCAGTTCCGTCCAAAGAGTTTAATTTCAATTAGCACAGGAGAAATTTGCAACCAAAATGCACTCAACACAGCTGTACACGGGCATTACAGGTGATCAAATAGGTATTTGTTTGTGAGAGTGTGTGGTTTTTGTTCACTGACGCACACATCAACATGAATAGTCTTTGCACTATGCACTTTCCTGCTGAGTCACTCTAGCTTTCTGCTTATTCTGACAGGTCAAATGTAGCGCATGCGCACCAACCAGGCCTTTCTAACAATATATATATATATCATCTATAATTCTTACTTGATGTTAATATTTTAATTATCAATTGATGTTTTAATTAATTTTTTACTTTTTTCTCCAACAAATTTGTTTAGCTCACAATCCACCAAACAGTGAGAATGACCCTTAATTTTATTAGTATTTTATTTATTCAGGAAATAAACTTTATGCCATCCTGGCCAAGATGAGCAGCTACAGAAGTTTTAAAAATGTTACAAATCAACAAACACCATATAAATACAAAGGCGTAGCTTGATGATGCTGTGACTGAGTGTGGAATCATGGGAGTTGTCGTCTTCATCCCCACAGCCGACGCAATTTAATGTAAGTACACAAGTCAGCAAAGTATATAACACTGACTGTTCTAGTGGTTTTTGGATATTTTAATAAAACAAATCTTACATATTGCACCATTAAAACATCTGCGATTCGAATCTTCCTTTACCAGAAATTATTTACCAGGAAACAATTAATAAAGTATTTTAATCACTAGATGTGTCATGTCATAAAAAGCTTCTTTCCCTTGTTTCTTCTTACAAATGGAATTGAAAGGGTAAACAAGTTCTGTGTATGTAAAGAGCATGCATTAACAATTTACTGTTGAGTAAGAGAACAAACATATGACAATAGACCCAAAATGGATTTATAAATGAACAAGTAATGCTTCAGTTTGCATGTTGATAATGAAGACTAACATGCTATATTATACAACTCATAATGAGTTCTAAAATGACAATTTGAGTTGAACCTGAGTGCACCATGATAGAGCATGTCTAAAGAACATTAAAAGCTGGCAGGTGCAAATGTACAACTATCTCCATAATCAAGAACTGGCAAAAAAGTAGCAGAAACTTTTTTCTGCCACCAATGAAAAATAGGCTTTATTTCTAAAATGAAAACTTGTGTTTCGACTGTAATTGATTTACATGAGATTTCAAAGATAAAGATTCATCAAATATAAAACCCAAGATATTTGTATTCTGGCACTAACTCTATTACAGTGCTTTGTAAAGCTCTAACCAGTATAGGGTTTGGTTTTAGTCCTTTATTTAACCAGGAAATAAACTGGCTAAGTTTTCTTAGCTTTACTAAAAGAACAATGAATTCATAGCAAGACTAACCGTTACATACATTTACCAATGACATATGAACAATTATGACTGATTACAAGAAAGGCAGAAACAAGTATTTCTCCCTTTTTGGAAAGTCAATAAAAACACGCTGTATAGGTTGAATCAGTCCTTCTTTTACTCTTTTTCTTCTCCATATGTCAAAATAAAAAACAGGAATAGCATTTCAAATCATTTTTCAAGATTAGTCTACGCAGGAATCAGCAAGCAAAACATAAGCAGAGATACAAGGTATGGTATTTCCGATAAGAATAAAAATACATATGCCACTACTAAAGAATTGAACAGAATGAACAAAGGTTTTTCTGCTCAGTAATACGGGTGCTCTGTGTCAGCCAGAGCACAAGGCATTTCTGAAGTTTGGTGTGCACAGCACCCCGTAATATTACTGCAGCTGGTTTCAGCTCTCATGCAACACTCCCTCAAATCTCATTTAAACAATCAGCCTTCCTTTCTTTAGTGTTCTCTGAGGTCTGGCGGTACGGCCGTGTCATAGAGAGAGAGAGAGAGGTAAAGCAAAGGCGTGAAGGCACTGAGAGTTGAGTTGGTGGTAAAACAGGGCGATAGTCAACCATCATACTGAAGTCACGGTGTTAAAGGCACGAGGCAGAGCGAGCGGCAAGGGGCAGAGGGGAGGAAGAGGATCTTAGCGAAGGTCACTTTCATCATCTTGTATGGATTTCTTGATACGAAGCAGCATGGTGGTGAGCCACTGATCCAGTCGTGAGATGGTGTCATACTCTTTTACCTGAAAGACAGAGAGAAATAACTGTGAAAATGATGAACAGCCCTGCTATTGTTCCTATGAATTGATGCGACATCCATTGATAGGCATGTCATACGGGTAGCTTAACTCATTTTTAGTGAAACTAGGAAGCTATGGTAGTGAAACTATGCTTCTCTAGTGAAATGAGAATTGTTTAAGAGGTTTTATAAACAACAGAAAGGGCAAGTAAGCGCTTGTCTTACAGCGTCAGTATATGCATCCACATTCTGTTCTTCAAAGGCATCTAAAAGTTTCTGTTAAAAAGAAAGAAAAAGTTTCTGTTAAAAAGAAAGAACATGTTAAGCATATAATTTATCCATCATCCCCCCCCCGTCAGGACCACAATATGCTGCTGTTACCCAACACACTTCACAGACAGGATGATTGTGGTCTACAGTGGGGAAAATATTTATTTGATCCCCTGCTGATTTTGTAAGTTTGCCCACTTGCAAAGAAATGAAGTGTCTGGAATTTTTATGGTAGGTTTATTTTAACGGATAGAGACAGAATACCAACCAAAAAATCCAGAAAAAAACACATTATATAAAGGTTAGAGATTGATTTGCATTTCAGTGAGTGAAATAAGTATTTGATCCCCTACCAACAAAGGCAACAAAGGAGTGGCTCAAGAAGAAGCACATTAAGGTCATGGACTGACCTAGC
>NW_015644168.1:959579-960054 GCF_001515625.1 Sinocyclocheilus rhinocerous
CCCTTTAAGGCAGTTGGGACCACAGTCACCAAGCAAAACATTGGTAACGCACTACACCGCAATGGACTGAAATCCTGCAGCAAAGTCCCCCTGCTCAAAACGCCACATGTACAGGCCCATTTAAAGTTTGCCAATGAACATCTAAATGATTCAGAGAAGGCTTGGGAGAAAGTGCTGTGTTCAGATGAGACCAAAATTGAGCTCTTTGGCATTAACTCAACACGCCATGTTTGGAGGGAGAGAAATGCTGACTATGATCCCAAGAACACCATCCCTACAAAGCTCCGTGCAAGATCTTACCTCATGGGGTAAGGATGATCAGGAGAAAGGTGAGGATCAGCCCCGAACTACATGGGAGGAGCTTGTTAATGATCTTAAGGCAGTTGGGACCACAGTCACCAAGCAAAACATTGGTAACGCACTACACCGCAATGGACTGAAATCCTGCAGCAAAGTCCCCCTGCTCAACACGCCA
>NW_015644168.1:960393-972975 GCF_001515625.1 Sinocyclocheilus rhinocerous
AGAACCTCAGCCAGAACACTGAAGATGGGTCATGGATGGGTCTTCCAGCATGACAATGACCCGAAACATACCGCCAAGGCAACAAAGGAGTGGCTCAAGAAGAAGCACATTAAGGTCATGGAGTGGCCTAGCCAGTCTCCAGACCTCAATCCTATAGAAAATCTGTGGAGGGAGCTGAAACTTCGAGTTGCCAAACGACAGCCAAGAAACCTTAAAGATTTAGAGAGGATCTGTAAAGAGGAGTGGATCAAAATCCCTCCTGAGATGTGTGCAAACCTGGTGACCAACTACAAAAAACGTCTTACCTCTGTGCTTGGTGTTCCTGCACCAAGTCATGTTTTGCTTGGGGATCAAATACTTATTTCACTCACTGAAATGCAAATCAATTTCTAACCTTTATATAATGTGTTTTTTCTGGATTTTTTGGTTGGTATTCTGTCTCTATAAGTTAAAATAAACCTACCATAAAAATTACAGACCCTTCAGTAAGTGGGCAAACTTACAAAATCAGCAGGGGATCAAATAAATATTTTCCTCACTGTAGCATGTTTTTACAAGCTAAAAATACAGCAACCTCCGATCAAAAATGACTACTGTAAAAAAAACAAAATACAGTATTATAAAAACCTTTGATCAGCCATAACGTTTTATGGAATACTTTAATATGAATGAATAAATAAAAGTACAAAAATAAATAAAAACAAATTGAATGAATAACTAAAGAATAAATGTATGAATAAATCTTTATACACACATACATACGGTATAAAAAAAAAAAAGATAGTTAGGGGTTTGTTCAATTCCTCAGTATGGGCAATGAAATGTTCAAAATGTAGAACGCATTTCATAAGTTATTTATTTATTTATTTTTAAACATTCCGGACACAAGACACATTACAGAGGGAGACACATTGAAAAGGAGGGTTAAATTACAAATAATAATTAAACACACAAATAATAAATATATAAAAAATAAAGTGATAATAACGGTTATGATGATAATATGGTGTATTTTATCAGTAATTTGACTTTTTTTTTTTTTGCTGAGGTCATTTTGTGCTGACATCCAGCCTTACCTTCACCAATTTGCATTCACGTGAATCTGAAAAGGCTGGAAACATTTCCTCGTACTTCTGGACGGCAAGCTACAAGGGAAGCATGAAGGACAAAGCATATGAAAGGGGACTGCAAACGACACGGCTGTTTTCCATCAGCTTGTTAAAAGATGTGGTTGTGGTGTGGTTTTCATACCTTAGCATTCAGCATGTCCACACAGAAGTGGCAGAGAGCTGCCTTAAAGAAATAGTCCTTTGCGCTGTATTTCAACAGAGTGCTGTCCATTGCATGTGTTGCAACCTGGAAACCCACCAACACAAATATAGAAACAACTTAACTAAATCGTTCCATTTGCAAAAAAGGGGGGCACAGATTTTATATGCAACTTCTTGTTTGGAGCGACTGTATAGTGACCGATACTTGATCCAACAGAGAAAATGCCTGTCAGGTAAAAAAACAGCTTATATTTCTTTCACAAGTTCATCTGGTGAGTTTCAGCTAAAAACATGGGCAAAAAAACACCTTTTTTTCTCTACTGAAATCCATTCAAAAATAGCAGATTACATTGTGAAAAATCTACATTTTCGCATATGCAAAAAACACACTTTGGGACAGCAACTTCTTGTTTCAGGCTGAAGTACAAATAGACAGTTTTGAGTAAATGTGACTGTATTCTCAAGATCTGTTTGTTAGTTAATGAAACCCTCACATGAGATTTGGTATGTTCTCATTTGAGGAAATGAATGATAACAGGACTAAAATGTGGTATAAACCGATGCTTTCACTTTTAACAGCTACCTTTATTTACATATCCAAAATCAATGTTGGCTACACAGAGGCTAACTCTGTTTAATGTAATATTTGTGATTAAACACTGATGACCTCTTATGGCATCTCCTAGGGGATCAGGTGTACTGAAACCAGACTGACGTGGATTTGTTTACCTGTTCATAGATCTCAATGGCTTTAGGGTACCGCTCCAGTTGAGCTGCATAGGTGGCAACTTTGAGCAGGCACTTGTTGGCTGAACTTTGACATCAGAGACAGAGCGAACAGGTTACAGACAGTTCTAGAGCATGACTTGGTTACAAAAATTCCCCCCAAAAAAAGATCATGTGATAATGAATAACAGGGTCGTATGTTGCCTGGAAGGTGGTATATCTCAATAATGGTACCGTAAATGTGAGACGGGGGCAAGGGTCTTTACTTTCAGCAAACATGCTTGCTATTCATTACATACTGATAACTGTAATCAAAACCATTCACTTGAGAAGATCTAACTTTATAGGTAACCTATTTTCTACTGGCCTTTTCTGCATCATCATTTAGGATTGATAAGTCTTGAGCAATAGGAGCAAAAATAGCTTTAAAACTGCCATACCTTGTGGACTCCTCGCCTTTATAATAGTCTGCCGCCTGTTCATAGTGAGCTATTGCCTAAGGACAAGGTTATAAAGTACTTTGAATAAATCTTACTTTCTGATTCTGAATAAATATGATTATAATAATCTATCAATGTGACAAAAGAAATCTGACCTTGTCGATGTCAACCAGTTCGGTCTCATAAATTTCAGCAATAGTGACGTGGTGTTTCGCCGCGATAGTAAATCGACCCTACAAGACAAACAACAAGTATCACGTTTACAATCTAGGCATGACTAAATGCATAGTTTAGATAAAATCACTGATACTGATGACAGGTGAACAACAGCTTCAGTTTCTTACATTTTTAGCTGAAAAACACAATTGCCCATTTTCCTCCACTAAAAGCCACCAAAAGTTATATTGATAAAACAATTTCAGCAAGCAAAATGTTTACATTTACAAAACAAAATAATAATAATAATCAAGTTATTCAAGGTTTTACAAATATCATGAATTACCAATTAAAAAACGTTTTGAACCGTGCCCGAGCGCGTTTGACCCCCAAAGCCCGGTTCGTTTGACTAGTGTGAGCGCTCCGTGCCGCGCTCGAGCACGGTTCGTTTAGCCGTCCCTGGCCCGGTTGGAAGAGGTGGGCCAGCGCACGGTTCGGTTGGGCTCGGGCGCGGTACGCATGCAGTGTGAGCACTAACCACGCCGGAGCACGGATCAAATACTGTTTTGTGTGCGCTACTGTCATCATTACGACCGCAAACATATACTATTACTACTACTACACTTTTCAATTCATTTAATTCAATCAAGTATATTTAGGTTTATAATGGCTCTGGTTCTCACCTTATTGATGAACAGGAAATGTAGTTTGCGAGTAAAGCTGCAAATTATTTAATTAACGTCAGCTGCCTCCGTAATAATTCTCTGATACATACAAGTGAAAATCAGTGCACAACACAAATTATAAATTAATTATTAATTATTCGACAGAATATTAGCGAAAGTGGTTTTCTCCGTTATCTCGCACATGACGTAAGCGTGCTCTGGCCCGTTAAGTTTAGTGCAAGTGTGAGTGCAGGCCAGCGGGGGGAGTGGGGAGGGGGGATAATTGCGCTCGGGCTCGGTTCAAAGCAACCGTGCCTAGTGTGAGTACACCCTCAGAGTGATTAATCACTTAAACATTAGAGTTCTGTAGCCATATTCACAAAGAATTGTATCTTAATACCTCCTTAAAGTTCTTGGCTAGGAGTTTTAGCTTAAAAGCTATTCATAAAACGCTTACTATTTTACTAAGAAACTGGTAATATAAGAGGCGGGGTTGACCTCTTTGCTATGGATGATGTCACAGTGGTTGGTAGAGATGTGTAGACAGTGGGAAGGAGATATACATAACTATTTGAAAAACAAACACTTATACTATATATTAACATTCACAAAAAATCTTAAGACTAAAAGTTGCTCCTAATGCAGAAATTTTGGAGCAACTCATAAAAATAAGGGCGTGTCTCACACACACACACACACACACACACGCGCGCGCGCGCACTACATTCCCATGGCTAATTCTATTCAGTTTGCCTTAATCAATAAACTAATTACTTATGATATTTTCCTAAAAGTCTTAAAATTAGGAGTGACATGTCCCTTATTTTAATGATTATTGCTCCTAAATTCTTAGGAGTTATACAGCCCCTGGTCAGTGCACTCTAAACCACATGTATTGTGTTACAGTGCCCTCTAATGGTGTATCAAGTCTTTTGCAGTATGTTTTATGAAAAATTGCTTTGGATATGTCAAACAATTTCCAAAACAAGTTTTCACCGCAAAAAGAGAAACAGATGAAAAGTGTCAAAATTATTCTGTACAACAAAAGCAGCTCTACTTTTATTTAAAACAGCCCATCTACAGCCCTCGCAGATGAAAGAAAGACTCTTACCATGTCTGTATAGATCTCAATGGCCCTGTTCAGGCAGTTTATGGCCTCTGTGGAGAGAATGACAGACAGCTGACTGAACCTTAACCATTTTCAATGATTCAACAATGAATAATTTTTAACACAGAAATAAAAAGAAATTTTTTTAGATTTTGTTGGTGCATAAAAAGCAATGGATCTCATTCACTAATAACTGTGTGAATTATTTGTATCTATATGCACAGGATGAAAAAAAATAAATCCACCTAATTCACAACACACGCATACTGTTAATGAATGTGGAGATTTTCAAAAGAGTGACCAAGCATCTAAAGTTAGCCATTGGCATAAAACACACCCAGACCATCTCCATATAATTAGTTCCTGCACAATATTTCAGCCTTTAGTCACAGCTTAATATTTTTGTGGAAAGCATGACATTTTTTTTTTTCAGAAAGAAAATTCAAAAGAACAGAATTGATTTGAAATGGAAATCTTTTGTAACATTCTAAATGCATTCACTGTCACTTCCTTTGTTGTTGTTGTTTAAACTTCAACCTTTTGAATGTTTTTGCCTGACGATTTCTCCACAAAAATGTGAAGCAGCGCAGTGCATACTTGTTAACAGCAGCAACAGCATGCTGAGAAGTATAAAATAATTAATGCAAAATACAGATGAATACCTTGAGGGTCTGATTTTTTAAAGGCATTGCCGGCATCAATGAAGTTTGTGGCTGCATCATGTTTACTCTGCATCTGCAGGTATAGGAGCGCCGCCTGGGAGAAAGCGTTTCCTGCAGCTGACAACCACATACAACAAAATGTAAATATTACAATACAAATATAATGTGCAATAGACATGCATAGCCTGTAAGCTTCAACTAAAACTTGAAATGCACTTTTGTTCCATTCACACCTTTAAATTAAGAATGTGATGACAAGTAGATTTGTATATTGATTTTTATGTTGAAGCTGAGTGCATGTCTTTACCACTCCAGTTCTTGGCCATCTTGAACATGTTTGCTGCCCTTCCATACAAGTCACAAGCATCCTCCATCTTTGAAGAGCCCCTAGTAAAATATAATATTATAATAATAAATATAATGATGATTTCTAACCTAATCACATTCCCAACACTCAAAAGTTTTTTTTGTTTTTTTTTAAGTGTATATATATATGGGTTAAAGATGAAGTCCTATTTTGGTGTCCACATCAAATGAAATTTCCATAGTAAGCATATTAAATGCAAAGTGTCTACTTTAATGTTTCGAATAACTTCTGTGAAAATGTCAAAATATGGGTGAAAGCGTAACAGATATATTTATGTAAAAAATGAAACGACATGCTTATTCTGACATGTACTTATTAAAATATATCAAAGAAAATTAATCATACTAAATGTTATTATATTTTAAATTCTTGCTGACAAATAGGTAAAACCTAGTGGTTTGAACGATAGTGGCAAAGATTGTTAAAGATTTACAATTACAAAAATTAGTTTTGGGGGGCTGCACTGTGATCATTAAATGAGTCTTTTAATGTCATTAATGAGTCTTGTTCTAAGTAAAATTATGCCTGGCAAGATTTTTTTAGTATATGAACTACTGATACATTAAATGACATTTTAGTGGGTGTAAACCGTGGTAAAATGTATGCTAAAATAAAATAAACAGGTCACATTCAAATGTAAGGGGCAATAAAACTAAATTTAAAGCTGTATTGAACTATTATTGTTTTGATGCGCCAAAAACCTTGTTCGTCTTTGACCTATACATATAACATTTGTCATAAAAGACACATATTCAAGTTTTCCAAAATATCAACATTGATTATGGTTTCCCAGCTATTACAGGTTTGGTGGTTCTAAGTGTCTGAGCAGGTTAATGTGTTCATGTATGTCCAGTGATGTTGTAACTGGCTCAACTGGATGTCAGCTGACTCCTAGCAAAGCCTTACATTTCACTTTCTCATCGCCTGACTATTTCATAATCAGTTTTATGGAAGCTTTACGCCAGATCACATGACTAGACCTCAACCGTAACAATATAAAGATATAGTATAAACTTATACAGCCTTAATATGATGACAATATTTAGGTTTATTACAATTAGTCGTTGCTCTAACTACATTACGAACTCACATCTGGAAAACAAATAGAAATTAAACTTACAGACGTTTAATATTAAATGTGGTTTCACACTCCACATCCAAACAATCTCATTTGGCTGGAGAAATTGTTTTAGAAATGTTTTTTCCCACTCTGATAATCACTTATATGAAGTTCGTATTTGACAGCTAACTGACTAGCATGCTAACTGTCTGTTTACCCCGGTTGGCCTGTCAGCGGTGTGTTAAAAGTTATCAAACATACCCAAACAGAGAGCCAAAGAACGACTGCGAGGACTTCAATTTCTTCTCGGCTTCAGCCATGAGAGCCATGGCCTCTTTTTCTTTCCCGGAGCTATCCATGAATATTGTTTACAGTTCCAACTTTAGCAGCAGACTCTGGAATCCAGCCACATCAACACATTTCTGCGGAAACTTCCAACATGTCCGTCTGCTGCATCATTTCAAAATAAAAGTTGAGTTGAGCTTGGCCAAAAATAAAAACATAAATAATAACAAGAAACAACAATTACTATAAAATAATATTATATATATATATATATATACATTTGTATAAAAACAGCCTATATACTTTTATATATATTTTCTACTTTTTTATCTATTTATTTGACTTTTATCCAAAACAACTTGTTTATATAAAGAAAAAAAAAACTTTTTTCCAATGAGTTTTGAGAACTGAAAGTTACAGTAGAGCCTGACATATAAAATAATAGTCAATAAAAATCCAAAATTAAACAGTTAAAAACTTCAGACAAAATATTTATTATTATTTTAAAGTTTGCATGTGTTTTATGATTTGCATTATATTTGATACATCAGGCGTTTATGGCTCATATAGTATAATATAGTGCGAATATGGTAGTTTCTTGATTTTGTTGCATGCAAATTTAGTCCTTTTTTATTTATTTGGACAAAAGTTAAGGTGAAACTCTGATAGCTTGTAATGTAAATTATATAGGTGTATATATAGGAGATTTTATAGGAGTAAAAAAGACCACTTGCATATATATGCATGTAAATATCAGTTGTCACTCTATACCTCACAATAATGATATTTATATGCTTAGTTTTATGATCAAAGTGTTGTAGTTTTATTGTTGTAATGGTCTCCTTCTGTTTGTTTATTTTTGGTTCCATTTGAATTATTTTCCCTGTTCCTGTTTGCCTGAGATCTTGTACATTATCCGTTGTCATGGTTTCCAGACATGTTCTTATTTGTTGCCACTGTTACTCATTAGTTCCCTCAGTTTGTGTTCACAGTTAACAAGATGGTAGAGGAAGACATCCCCTCAGCCACAGTCTACCCAGACCATTTGCATCTTTCTGCCATCACCCATCATCATTCCAGTGACCCGCCTGCCTCAGAATTCCTCACTAGTCCTTCCCCACTCCTCCACATTTCTGCCACAAACCCAGAGCCAGTGCCACAGCCCATAAAAGACCTAAAGCCTGAGCCCACGGCAGACCCAGAGCCAGAGCAAGCCGAGTCTGAGCAGGTTTGTCCATCCAGGAGTCCCAGCCTAAACCATTTTTCATTCCAGAGCCTAAACCTGCACTGCACTCTCAACCAGACAGAACCCAACAGACCCAGAACCTGAGCCTGCCAAATCTGACCAAGTGTGTGAGCTTGTATCTATGTTCATCCCCAAGGGAGTAATCTTCCTGTGTCTCCTCAGCTCCGCCTGGGTCTCCACCAGTCCTGGCTCCTCCTTCCATCGGTTTCACTATGGGCCTTGATCTTGGCACTGCTCTGGGAGACTCCTTGGCTCCTCCCTCCATCATCTCCTCCATGGCTTTTCCCTATGCCAATACCTCAGTCACGTCCCTCTCCAACTCCACGTGTTCCTCCAGAATGCACTCCTTCCCTCCTCAGTTAAACTCGTGAAGACTCATGGCGTGTGGACGTGAGTTTTTGTTCTGATTCATTGTTTATTAAAGGGGTCATATGATGCTTTTTTAAAGATCATTATTTAGGTTGACAGCTGCATTTAGATCCTGCCTCAACTCATCCTTTGCCTAAATCTATCGCTGACAATTGTGAAGGGCAATAGTACAATGTAATACAACAATGACAGCTGTACTAATAAATGTTCCTCAAAGGTTTTCTCATATAGGATACTCACATTTTAACATGATTTTTCTAAAAATGATGGATAATTGAATAAGTTATTTCATTCTAGTAAGTGTTCATTTTGAAAGACTAGCAATATAACATTTATTTTTACATGTACTTTAAAAAAATAATCAGATTTCACAGAAAAAGACATGTACCATGACCCAATGGTGAATAGTTTTAGAATTATAGCTACTAAAACGCCTTTTACTTACTAAAAAAAAGTGTGAACTACTAATCAGAGGGAAGGAGGCATTTTTTCAAGTTTTGATCATGTTGATCATTTAGAGGCTTTAGAAATTCATAAGGTTAAGCTTTTGAAAGTAAGATAAATGGTACTGAACTGTTTTAGCATGAAAAGATAGAAATAAGTAAAAAAATAAATAATAATAATTAGTTTGCTTTTACTCCAGATTGAAAGTTGTGGAAGAGTCATTCGTTATCACTTAGTCAGGCCACAAAACTATTTTGATTGAATTGAGTGATTCAATTATTTTCAATTATTTATTTGCTGAATAAATAAGCTTTCCATTGATGTATGGTTTGTTAGGATAGGACAATATTTGGCCGAGATACAATTATTTGAAAATCTGGAATCTGAGGATGCAAAAAAATCAAAATATTGAGAAAATTGCCTTTAATGTTGTCCAAATGAACATCTTAGCAATGCATATTACTAATCACAAATTAGGTTTCAATGTATTTACGGTAGGAAATTTACAAAATATCTTTACTTAATATCCTATTTACTTAATATCTTTATGATTTTTGGCATAAAAGAAAAAATAAGTTAAAGGCACAATATGTAAGATGTTTTTATTAAAATATACAAAAACCACTAGAACAGTGTTATATATTTTGCTGACTTATGTACTTACATTATCCCAAATGTTTCGAAGAATGTTTAAATCCAGAGAAATAAGCAATTTTAACTAGTGACACGGACCGTGTCCGTAGTGTCATTGTGTCGCCTGCCAATGACGTCATAACCCCTCGATTTCCAGATATTTATGGAAACACCAAAGACGCTTTAATATGTTGTGTGTTTTATTAGACCTATGCCTTTGTCTATTTGTTTATTTTGAATCCGCGCCCTCTAGCGGCGAAAACTACATATTGTGCCTTTAAAGGAGACATATTATGCCCCTTTTTACAATATGTAATATAAGTCTCTGGTGTCCCCAGAATGTGTCTGTGAAGTTTCAGCTCAAAATACTCCACAGATCATTTATTATAATATTTTGAAAATGCCTATTTTAAGTGGAAGCAGAAACAAGCTGTTTTACGTCACCAAGGGAGCGAAATCAGACGCGCTCGTTTTTTCGGAGGCTTGCAGAAAAAGGCTTACCAACTCTTTCACGTTTCCTTGCTTGGTAGATGCACCGGGGACCTGATTATAGCACTTAAAACCTGGAAAAGTCAGATGTTCATGATATGTCACCTTTAACATTTTACCAGCAGAAATTTCCTACTTGCTGTAAAACAGTGCAGCCTCCGTAAATGTCCACCAGAGGACGCGCTCTACTGATGTGAGATGACATTCGCCCAGGCTAGCATGAGTTTTGTGGGGCATCTTTGTGAGGAATTCCCCATGTAGTCACTTGACCTACATGCAGACCCCTGAGTGCTGGTCTGTGAGAGGGAATCCCGGCGTGGAGGCGGTGTCCACAACATGTACAAATATTGTGCATGTTTTCTCGTCTCTGTGGTTGCTATGTAGTCAAGAGACTGCCACGTGTTTGGTGCCTTTACGTAACTCTTTTTTTCCTTCTTAAAATACGAAATGTCTCATAGTTCGCATAAAGAGACTATGTGAACACATTTAGACGCTTGGTAAGAGGCTTATGGAAAATTACAGGCCATTATGTCCTAAGGGAATATTGTTATGCTGACACAGTGACTAAAACATGTAGCTACTTTTTCTGTTCAGTAGGGCCTATAATATTTTAATAGGCAATATGCACACTTTTTTCATATACTTTAAGCACCCGGTTTTGTTTAAAGAAATTGTTAGGAGTTTCAATATAAAAAACTGCAGATGATTATAATGATTTATGTTTACTTGCTCAATTTATGAGGTGGATCTCAAATGCCTGTATGTTCACACAGCCTCAGTCACCACACACGCATACAAACTTGCAGGGTTCAGGATTGAAACCAGCCCTGAAGAAATGTCCAAATAGGGGGATGTTAACGTTTTCCATAAAGAGATGGCCTCAAATCCTGAACTTGGACTTTAGGAAACTTAACAGACCAGAGGAAAAGATATTAATAACCCCTTCAAGCCCATCCCACCACATTCTTCACCACTGAGTCACAATGTAAACCAGCAAGCAATGGAGCCATGAGTGGATTGCCTCTGTTTCTCATTTGTGTTTCTTTCCACAAAGAAATTTAGGAAAGAAACAGGGAGATACCCTTCCTCTCTTTCTTTACAAACCCAAAGGGTCACACACACACACACACACACACAGGTTTGTTTTTGTGAAAAGTGGGGACATCCCATAGGCGTAATGGTTTTTATACTGTACAGACCGTATATTCTATTGCCCTACACCAACCCTAACCCTAAACCTACCCCTCACAGGAAACTTTGTGCTATTTCAGATTTTCAATACACTCCATTCTGTGTGATTTATAAGCGTTTTGAAAAGTGGGGACATGGGGTAATGTCCTGAAAAGTCACCTTCTCCTTGTAATACCTATGTCATACCCTTGTCATTATACAAATTTATGTCCTCATTTGTCACAAAAACGCACGCGCGCACACACACAATGCTCTCACAGGTTGTGGGGTTGTATGAGAGAAGAGGAACAAGAACAACCAAGGCATTGTGTAAGATGTGAGAAAAGTTATAACAGCCTCTGGAATGATGAAGAGCTGGAAAGTATAAGCGAAGAGAGGAACGGGTGGTTGTGCTGGAAGATGGAAAACGGTGGTATGGGGTTTTGGCAGGGAGATCTGTGACTCACTGTTTATCTGGCCTGTCACCGAGCAACTGTACAGCATATGTGTGCACAAGACTGCAGCTTCTGCCTGCTAGTGCCTCCTTTCCCAAAAATTCAAGATTCGTAAAAGGCTCTTTCCATTGAAAGGATACCAAATAGTCTTTGGAACTTTCAAAAGTCTGTTTTTTTTTTTATCAGTGAGTGAAAGGAGAAAATGTGAAATGTCAACCCAGGGATGTAAAATTAAATATTATATAAGCTGTTTTAAATTTCTATTTGTTTTGAGTGAGGATTGCATTACCCTGTTAGAGAAATTTGATATTTGATTTGTGGAATTTTGTTATTTTCTAGCAATAAACATTACAGAAACACATACATTAAATAAAATAATAATAATGAAAAGGAAATAAAAATAAACTTAGTACGGGCTAGCTAGTTTGGCGTAAAATGTTGGTTTATACAGTTTGTTCTTTTTTTATTTATTTTTTTTTCTCGTTCTATAAAAAAAGACAAAAAACAAAACTGATCACATATAAAGCATATCTCATTTTTGATTTTAAAAGCAAATACAGCAACATGCTAGTAAACTGATTAATTGTTCCAAAAACAAATCTCAGAAAGGTTTTCACTTGCCTCCTTGGGTCTGCTGTCAAAGGAGTTTCAGAGTTTTATGTGCTTGTCTTGACTTCACAGTCTGATTTAGCTGACTACATTAAAAGCCACATGGAAAATTGTGTAAAGCCAAGTCTATAGATTTCTACAATGATGAAAATACTGTAAATGTCTCTTATCTACAAGAGTTTTTTTTTTTTTTTTTTTTATTTTACATATCAGTGTTATGCTTTTACAGTGCAGTTCTTTTTGTAAAAAATGTCTTTTCAAACCAAAAAGGTACAGTCAAAGGGTCTTTATTCAGCTCAATATATTTACTGTGAAAACACTGGATAACTGAAGCAGTCAGTGGGACCGTTTACAGTAGTCAGTAAGAAATCTCCACTTTTTTGCTTTAACATGTATGACATTGATTATATATATATATATATATATA